>NW_015373885.1:3361752-3369631 GCF_001272555.1 Dufourea novaeangliae | reverse complement strand
AATTCGTCTGGTAGTTTGTATACAAGATTTTTGTTTGGTAGTACTATGGCACAGCCTGTTCCTCGTTTAGATTTTGATGCGTCAGTGTAGATCTGAGAAAAGTTACTGTAGTGACTAATTTTTGTGTTAAAAAGGTTTTTTAGAGTGCTTTGCAAGCTTACTTTTGAAAATGCTTGAAGGGGACTTTAATACCCGATCTCACTAGCTAGACTTCTAGTATGATTATGAACTGCGGATGAACTATACGTGTCCCTTTTATACCCCAAAAATCGAGTCTAAAAGTAGTGGGGGACACGCCTGTTTCTCAACGGAAACTGTTTTCCAAGAAAATCTGGTCACGCCATAACACCCCGTGGGCAATTACGTAATCTGGCCGGATGCATTCCAACTCCCGATAGGGTTAAAAGGTCACGAGAGTGTCTTCGTACGTAACATAATAAATAACCAAATTTTTAGTTTGCCGTTTAAGGGTACTTCTTGATAAACAGCATTTTTCAATGCTCCCCAGAGAAAAAAATCTAATTCGGCTAATCCTCCACGTCCTGTCCATTTACTTGGGTAAAGTTCGTTCAGTGCATCCCTTACTGTCCGAGCATAATGTGCTGGACACCCGTCGTGCTGTAACCACATCATTTGGCGAACGTTTAGTGGTACATATTCTAATAAAGTCCCCAATCTACTTCGTATAAAGTGTGCATATCGTTCGCCAGTAATGTAAGAAAGTTTATTTTACTACCACATTTGACCTTGCATAATCTTCAATGATAGTTCGCTGAAGTCGTTTCATCACCGGCTATCACATCGCGATAAAAAAACATACCATTCTATTAAAAAAAATAGAGGTGACCTTGAAATCTCCTTTATGCCTTAACCCACGCAAAAAATTGTTTGTGTCACAATATTTTTTTATATTATTACAAATAACGGCAATATTCAAAGTGGACATAGTTATTGCCCCACCCTGCATATATGTATTCAACCAACACAAGTAGCGTTTGTAACGTTCATTACTATTTCTTCTGATTAACAAAAGCTGAATGAAAATTAATATAATGCGAACCTGAATTTACACTATGTTACTGTTTTTTCTGATTAACAAAAGCTGAACAAAAATGAATGTAATACGAACCTGAATGTGCACTATATTATACTACTGCTTCTAATTAATATAATACGAACCGTCACAAAAAATCCTGCTCGATGTGCGACAGCCTAATAGAATTGCGACGCGTTTCCGCTTACACTTTTCCAAATCATCCATGACTTCGCAACAGCTCTCAAAAGGGAGGGGAAACGAGCGAAGCTAGGCGGCGGATCGATACAAAAGGGATCGTTAGTAACGAAATCGGGGGCGCAAAAAAAAAATGCAATTGCACGGAAATCCAATAAAGCGTCAACCATTAAATTGAGCACTGCTATCCCGAGCCGGCTCCGGAGACCGGATCAACATAGACTATGGCGCGCTCATTTTTTCGGAAACTCGCGTGTTAGATAAATCGGAGAACCACCCCCCACGGTCTACGCATGTATTTTTCGCGGAAAGTGTTCCCTCCGTTTTATGTGGAGAACATTCCCTTTGTCTACGGTTGAGGTATTGTTCCACGGGGAAGAATACGTTTGGCCGTCGATAAATGGATTCGATAATGATTCAAAAATTCGGAAGAGAAACGGACGTATGTTTTTGTTCGGGCCGCGTTCAAATCTTCTCGTTATTCTTGAACTGAGAATACCTGAAATCTAAAGTAAAGATGGATCTTTCACCTGTATTCACTTACCAAGCTCGATTACTGTCATGTCTTTCTAATGTGTACTATGAATTCGTTGAAATATGGAGTTGATGGGAAGGTAATGTTGGTTTTCGATAATACAGAGTGTTACGCTGCATTTTCGCCAGCGTAACGCGACCGCTCCAAATTGAAACTTGGAGCGTAATTCTGATAGAACCGGACTGCCCTCTGCCCTGAGGAACACTTATTTATTGATTGCGGAATATTTATTTATTGATATATAATGTAGAAAGTCTACAATTTATGAATCAAACAGAATATCGGACAAATGTCCACCACGACCATGTTTACAGATGTCGATCCTTTTTTCAAAATTTTCGATATACATGCAAAATTTTACATTTTTGCATAATTGCGGCTCTTATTACGCGTCGGATGTTGGTTTTCAAGGCTTTAATGGATTGTGGATTATCTGCATAGACTTGATCTTTCTCATAGTCCCATAAGAAATAGTCTAACGGCGTTAAATCACACGATCTAGGCGGCCAATTGACTGCAGAATTACGCGAAATTACCTATTCGATCGGGAAATTTCGTTCCCAATAAATTCATTGATTCCGAAATTTTGCGATATCTTGTTTTCACAGATCCACCCTTTTCGTAGCGGATTTTAATTATTTTTATGCGATTTTCGATTGAAATTGAAGACAATATAATAAATTGTACACCTTGTACTTGACATGTGTCAAAAAACAGAACGACAAAACTGTTACCACATCCAAAATTACTCTTATTAAAAAATAAAGTCCCTGTTGAAAAGCCCTTTAAATATCGTAATTAACGTAAAACGACCACCGTTTATCCGCGAGCCGCCTTCTACAAAGAGGAGAATCTCCGCATCCTACTTGCGAACCCTGACTGGTCACTCTGTGGCGGCCTCCACCCTAAGAAAATCGTGGACGGTATCGGCAGTCGTATCCGATTTCAACCCGCGAAGGCGCGTGTAGTAGCGGAGGCCGAGAGAGGGGCTTTGCGAGAGCCACGCAGTGAACCGTGGTTCGTTACTAAATTCCACGTAACAGGGGTTAACAAAAGTGTCGTAGGTCCTTGAAATGGTTCACTCTTGAGGTAATTTGGAAAAAGTTTTTTCTTAACAAAAATGTTATTCGAGGCATTGTTAACGAGATACTAATGAAAAATCCCGACCAATCAGAGGTCGGTCAGCAGACTCGCGCGCTGATTGGTCGGGGCTTTTCGTTAGTGTCCCGTAAATAAAGCCTCGGATAAAATTTTTGCTAAGGAAAAACTTGTTCCAAATCACCCCACGAGTGATCCATTTCAGGGACCTACAACACTTTTCTTACACCCTATATAATAGTATGTGACGTGTATGGATCTGCGAAGCACACTTTGCAGTATGTATTATATCTATCAATAAGGAATTCATTATTTTCTTTTTTCATAAATGGCAATATAATTTGCATGTAGTACATCTTCCACCGTTTCAAAAAAAAATGGCGGAACATGATGGATAATAAGGACAAATATTCTTCAAATAGCGCAGGGTTTTGATTTTCTTTGAGAATAAATGTTTAATTGGTCAGAAAACAGTGGATTACGTGTGACTAATGTAAGGGTGTCTTGTAACTGGTGAGTGATCACTTGTAGGTAATTCTGTATACCAAAAGAAATGAAAAATCTATGTGGAATAAACGTCACTGCTAGACCGAGGATTTTATGCGTTTATTTATTTAAATACAATAAAAAGCAACTTCCATCAGATGCGACGAGCTTTTTATTTTATACTCAACCCAATACGATACTTAAGAGGTGAAAGAAATTTCTATATTTGCTCTTGACTTTATTTTACTATGAATTACTCTAGAAAATGTCATTCTCATTGTATTTACATAAACCTCGACAATCTAGCCATTGGGTTTCGTTTTCCATTAAATCCATGGAAAACATTTTGTGTCATTTATATTGTCCTTTACCATGTTTCTCTACCGTATTTCAAGTAATTGAAGACAATCAATTTGCATCACTTATTTTGTGTTCGTTCATCCTGCAAATACGATATTTAATTATTGAAAATCAATAAATCATTTATCGATGGTTTGTCGTTTGGGAACAAGAATTTTCTACCATAATTTGCACTATGTCGACAACGAAAATTGATTACATCCATCCACCAGAGGGTGTACACTTTCGAACTAACTTCAGTCTATGAAGTTCAATTAATACTTTTAATAAACGTACTCCATATTGTTTCAGAAGTGTTTGAGTTTCATCGCAGTTTGTTAAATCGCCGCTAGTATCCAGCCCGGAGTTTTAAACTGTACGAAACCAAATGAGGAACTAATTCAAATAAAAGCGCGGATCGATTCTTTTATTTACAGAACTCGTCGGAATTAGATAGATATTTTATTTATTTAGTAATGACCACTTTCGAACGAAAAACGTGGCTATGTTTAAAAAATCAGAAAGGCGTGACGTAGGTACGTTGAAAAATTAAATTTCACGAGACAACGGTACCGAGTAGACTGCAGTATTTTCTCTATAAGCAGGAGAATCCCGTTCCATCCCATCCATGTTTTTCTTAGATTCCTTGCGATAACAGTACTTAAAGGAAATCTCAGCATCTCGTAGGCGTTCAATTTCATCTCTTGCTAATTACAATCTACAGAAAAATTCATTTATTAATGTAGACCTTGTTTAAGCCACAAGACAAATGTTTTGAGATATAACATTTAACTTTTCGAAATATTTATACTATACGTTTATTCGTCTTAGAATGAGGACACCTAAAATGTTATTAGCTGATTTTCAAATACCGTTATCACATTCCTTTTTTATATTTGAAATTTTAACATACTACCAGATATTATTTCTTTTAATATGTATCAATGTAATTATTTTGTAAGCCTTTCAGAATCTCATAGATCGTTCCTAAAATGGTTTCATTCAACTCGTGGCCTTAAAAATCGACCATTAGCTCTGAATAAGAATTTGTGTTACGTATATGGGAATAACGTGACAGCCAAAGGGTTGAACAGTGAGCAAAATAAAAATGAATTTCATTTGCTTTCCCTTTACAATCTAAGTATCATTTGAAAAAAGGTAACAATGGGGACACAAAAGGGTCCATTACAAAGTGAAAAATAGAAAAAGAATCGTGTTGCTACGTATAATGGCTGTTAGCCATTGTTATTTGTTACCATTTTTTAACAATGATACCTACTGCTTTAGATATTCACAATACATATTACACAATACCCACTGTACAAGCTCCCAATCGTTATTCATACATTTATTCGCATTAACACCTTGACAGCCACCTCACCCAAATATGGGTGACCATGTACATTGCAAAGAAGCTGGATTATTTGAATACCGTTATAAAATTTTGCATAAAATTAATGTCGTTGTATAATTTAAAACAGGAACCAGCAGCCTCTATTAACTAAATGCATATATTTTCGACGATTTATGACTTAAAACCGAAATAAACTGTGTCTGGCTACGTACAGCCATTTTCACTGTGCCAGTCAACGTGTTAAATTCTAAATATTCAACAGACTAATTGACAATTGTATTTATTAGTGAAAAGAATTTTCGTCGAGAGAAATAACCAATTTTATACGATGAACGTAGCAACGCCAAAAGAAAGAGCAACTTTACCTCCAGGAATTACGTTTCCGGCTCCCTTCTCTCCGTATCCGAGTTCCGGCGGTATGGTCAACTTCCTCTTTTCGCCCACGCACATATCAACCAATCCTTGGTCCCAACCCTTAATAACTTGGCCGGTTCCCAGCTGGAATGTGAACGGTTGATCTCTGTCCAAACTGTAACAGGCAATAAACGCGAATATTTTAAATAGTGGCCCGATGAAATCTTCAACATGATCGTTCTGAGATCGTTGCACTCCCAGAAGCTTGAATTACATTCACCATTATTTAAAATTGATCAGACTTATATTTTTATGGGCTACACTCAACATAAAAGATTACTTCATAATGTACAATAATTTTTTTTGTATGTACAGCTTCGTTTTCGAAAGAATCAATAAGTATTCGTTGAACATGGTTAATAACACGTTTGCCTATTCTACTTAGAATAAAGGTTAATGGTGGTATAGTATCATTCGTGTCACATCAAACTTACTATTTTATAATAATCAGTTTCTTTAGATGCGTCAATAAGTAATTCACTATTTCCTGATTAGATCAGTATTCGTTTCTATAGAAATGAAGGATCGACATTGTTTGTATTTTAATGATTGTCCAAGATTCTATATCCTCGTGAAACATGAAAAAGATGTTTTCAACTTAAAATATATACCTTCGTTATTAAAAAATATAGTGGATCACTCATTAGTATAACTGATATTATACCTTTCTGAAAAATTAATAATACCACACCGCTGTCAGTACAGTAATGTCTTGATAAGTGTGAATGCCCCGGTTTCGCAGAGTCACACTCGTGGTGAGCACGGACAGTTGTCAGCACCTATTCAATCTGATTTTTGCTCGAAGCTCGAGCCTCGGCAGCTTGCCTTTGTAGTGTTCCGACATAGAAAAGGACACGCGAGTGAAAAACAGAAAGAGAAAGCATCTCTTTCCACTCGATTCGACTACGTGAGCCCGCCTGCGACACTCCCACCGGCCAATGGTTACATTGTAATCGCTGCGGTTCGCATTATCTTACTCGGTCTCGATGTGTCTTGTTGGTTCTCTTCGTCACACAGTACGATTTGAGTGTGTACCATTTCGGCCAATAATAAAATTACCGCGGGAACTCGGCTGGCAAACTCGCGTTCTGATTGGTCGGGATTTTTCGTTAATATCTCAGTAACGAAGCCTCAGATTACATTGTTGTTAAGGAAACTGACTTGTTTCAATTCACCCCCCGAGTGTCCCATTTCTGGGACACATTCTGGACAACATTTTTGTTATACCCTGTATACATCGCTTTTATTAACATTTACATATTTATAATTTATATGGGAGTATGAATAGTTTTACTGCCTATTGTAAAAATCATAATACGCACGAACAATTACTTTCTGGCAATTGGTAAATTTGTACATATGAATTTACTTACACGTTATTTACTTACAAAAATTTTATTTATTGCGAGTAATTAAATAATGAACGTATGTTAATATTCAGCTACGTGTCTCTCAAATTAAGTAAAATACAGACGTTTTATTTTCTTGAAAGTTGGTGTCAAAGAATGCAGTAACTGGTCAGATTAGTTTCGTAAATAAATCGAAACCCTGTATCGGCACACTGTTTTTTAGGCTATGAAATATCACACGGAGTCTTTTAGGACGTAGTAAAATCTTTTACACAAATTCAATGAAATACTTTCAGGTACACAGTTTAGGGCTATGAAATTAGAATGTTCAAGAAGAGGTAAAGAAGTTTCATATTTTCAATTATTTTATGAGACTGTAATAGAAATCGGTATCATGTGAGAGAAATCGTAATTAACGATATGAAATGAATAATAAATAACGGTCTTAGGGATTTATACTGGAGAGCTAAATCTTTAAAAGGAATATGTCGCTTAAATAAATTAGTTAAAAATGATATTTATTTTGGGGAATATGAACATCGTAATTAAACGAAAGCGAGAGAGCGAGCCACGGTATCGGTGCTCTCCGTCGGTGCCGACGCGTACCGAACGGTACCGGAGATGGCCGGAGCGGTCGAACGGGAGCGAGCGAGAGCGGGAGAGCGAGCCGCGGTATCGGTGCTCTTGGTCGGTGTTGATGCGTGCCGAGGAATTTCGGTGGTCTATGGGGGCAGGTGTGCGATCGAGTGAGTACGGTAGAGTGTGCCGCGGTATCGGTGCTCTCCGTCGGTCCAACGCGCTAGTGACGTTGCGTCACACAGTTTATTGACCTAGCCGTGTACGCCGTGTACCATAGCCGTACCTGGCTGTACCATCCGGTGTTTGGGTCGTTCAAGGAAGGTCGTTCAAGCCGGCAAAAACAATTCAACACGAACAAACCTGCGTACGCCCAATACATAACGGCGTTAGCTTCCTCACTTTCTCGTGAGCCGTCGCGGAGGGTGGGCGCGCGTCTCATACTCGTCCTTTCTCTTGTTACTAACCCATTGTTTGTTGCAGGCATTCGACAACCA
>NW_015373885.1:3361361-3361688 GCF_001272555.1 Dufourea novaeangliae | reverse complement strand
CTGTGCATATTATGTATTCTATGTGTATTGTATAATGAAAAATATTTTTCCAAACAGTTATTCCATCGAAAGAAGACATCGATCAACGTCTACATCCTCAAAGCGTTTACCACTGCGTTAAGTTACTGTAAGTTAAACTTAAATCATAATTCGATATTCATTGTTATATTCATATTCATCACCACATCGTTTATCATTAATTTTAGTCTGTCTATTAATAGACTTAAATTGTGTCCATCCATTGTGCATACCAAGTTATTATTAATTCATTTTGCTCGTTGATTCTCTACACAGACTTGGGGTACGGGCAGTGGGTCTGTACGTATG
>NW_015373885.1:3308471-3360951 GCF_001272555.1 Dufourea novaeangliae | reverse complement strand
TTCGTATTAATTAGAATATTAAGATAATATTAGTTCTAAGCTGAAGAACGAAGACAACCGACGAGGGAACTTAGTTTTTTATAGGTTTAGGCTCAAGAAAGAAGTCATCCGCCGAGGGATTTTAGTAGCGATAGTATTAGATAGTTAAGATTTAAGGTATTTATAAGGTTTATTTTAACTTGTGATTCCATCTATCTGCCTTGGGCCTCCACTCGCAGCAACCTCCTCGTGGTGAGGCCTGGGCAATCGGTATTGTCTTCGGTAAAGTACTGTAAACTGAAGACAATATCGAGCTAATGACTGCGAACTTTGAATCTATCTCTTAAAACCACGTTCTATATTACATCGAACAAGGATTATTTTAGAAATCGATATGAGATTCAAAGTGTAAAAATGTCTAGTACTTTGAACGTTTTAGAAAATTATTCGAAATAAAGATGTATGGAACTACTGAAAATTACTTTAGATTCCTTTTCCTTATTCTGTAAATTGCTTGGAATATGAATGCTGCTGGAAGTATGAACATGTAGCGTACACAGCCAGGTAGTTGGCTGTGGAACGTCCGCGCACGGTTGCTGGTTATTTTTGCCCTCGAGCCGATGAGCTCAAGGTTTCGAGGGTAATAAAATGGTTTGCAGCTGTGCACAAGGATTTTCGATGCGACAGAAAAATTTCCGTTTAGTGGTCGGGGGAACTCTCTCTTTTATGGGTTTTTTTCCTCCCCCGAAAAGACAGCGGGTGTAGGCTGGAGGCATTCAGTCACGAGCACTCACCGAGTAAAGTTACTTACTATTTCGCTACCCTTAACGATAGGGCAAGTTTTCATTGTGTGTTAGGAAACTAACATTATTAATTCCTTTCGAAATTTATGTGTATATATTAGCGAGTAAGTGTAAATAAACTTTAGCATAGTTATAGTGTGTATTAATTTATTTCTCCACGTCACCACCTCAAACATTTTCACAGGACAATGATATAAATGGAACTTTAACAATTTTTTAAGTGTTACAGTGATATTTCGTTGGCCTCCGTATTAGCGCACTGCGCCGAACGCGGATAGCATGATGTAGTCGCAAGGGAGCAATTGAATCGAATAGACGTATTGTACCGTAGCACATCGTATTGTATTTCAAACTTTTATATCATTATAATTTATATGTATATATGTATATTCCAATAAACATACGTCAGGTAATATAAGCTTCATTTCATCGAATTGTCTTAAATATAACTGCATAAATATTGTACAATCCTATACTAATTATAGTTGTCTGGTTCAACAGGTTACTACAGAAACTAACTACTGCCTACGTCTTTTAAACGTGGGCTGTAGTAGTATCTGCAGAAACTGCCATGGTTGCTGGGGTTACTATATAATTTGCTCACGGAAGCACGCACAAGTGTCAGTCAGATTTCGACAGTTGCACAAGCAACATTAGACCGAGCTCGAGAGTTGTACGAGCAACAGCGATAAAGGATCACGTTTCAAAACTCTCGCGCATGCTCCTGGGGTGCTATGACCCCACTTTTTCACACACACGGGGTCTCTTACCACATCGAACGCACAGTTTCATCTATATAGAAGCATGTGACAATTTCAGAAAGAATTGCTATTTCTTAAAGGATTGCATACAAATAATCAAATTACAAAACGGTTTCAGTTAGAGATGGCGTGCAAAATCACTAACGGTGATTTATCACAGTGATCACCGAATCACGATCACGGTCGTGATTTGACATCATTTACGACCGTGATTGCGATTTTTTTATCTTGAGTGAATTTGCGCACTGCGATCGTAAGTCCTGGATCTTTAAACAGAAAAACGTATTCAAAATGATTTTACGATGAATTACATTACTATTTGTATTTGTTAAAATCAGTAGAAAAAACAAGAAATTCTAAAAGAATGATTCGCTAGGTAACATGTAGATTATAATCATTAATTTATTCATTATTCTTCATTGTTTCTAATTATTCCTTCACATTATACGATATAACTCGAATTTTTGTTTTGATGTCGTTAATATAAAATATACAGATCATGTGACGCCTGTAAAGAACTGTTAGGTTTCTCCACCAATCAGAAAGGATCACAAGAAATCACGTATCACTGTGAAAAATCACCGTGATTGGGAACGAACGTGATCGAATCACGAGTGATTCACAAGTAGCAGTTCACGCCATCTCTACATACACATTTCCCCGCTCTATCCGTCGAGTCCGTCGTGCCAGTCAGTGAGAAGAAAGAGACTTTTTTCGACGAGTCAACGCGAAGGCTGAACGAGGGGAGATCAAGAAGAGATTACATTCCCGGGTATCGGTGAGACAACGTTAATGCAACGATAAAACTTTGTTATTTTTTATTCGTTCTTAACGAAACTTTTACTGGTATATTGGTGAGATTTTTCTGATTAAAATGATACCAAATACGACATAATTTGAATTATATTTACTCATGTAGAAAGTGTTAATAATTCATATTCGTTCATTAACGCTTGTGATAAATCATAAGTAAATCTGATCCAAATTATATCGTGTTCGGTATCATTTTAATCAGAAAGATCTCACGAATATGTTGGTAAAAGTTTCGTTAACAAAGAACCAAAAACCAAAAGTTTCATCGTTGCATTAGTTCCCCTCGTTCAGCCGTCGGCTCGTGAAAGGGAAGCCGTTGCGGCGCGCCAGGCAAAAAATTATACGCTTGACTGGTTCCACGTCCCCAGTTCCCCAGTGGTGGGGATGACGACTTCACACTTATCGAGAGAAAATCGACTCACACTTATCGGGACATTACTGTACTTATATAAATTAACGTAAATGCAAACAATCAATAATCGACAGACGTATACGTCCTATACTTTCAAAGACGAAATGGAATAACAGAAAATTCCATTCTACATTTTCGATGTATTTTTTTCTTTCATTTGGGTTGTGTCAGAAGTTCAGTGACCACCATTACAGGGAACGAAAATTTTGATGAAGGAATCGATGAAGTTCCTGCCGGGATTAATAGTAAACCAGTATGGTCTGCTGTCGAGAAGGAAGACAAATGGCAACGGGGTGTCCAACGTAAATCTCCAGAACCACGGTAACGTGCTGAATTCGCGTTGAATTTCAAGGTCTTCCACGCTGGGGAACAACGCACGTCTGTCTATCGACAATATTTCCTGTGAAAAAGGTCGCATCGTGGAACTGTCAATCTATCGCAGTCTCGTAAAAATCGGGCTCGCGTATGCCAGTCGATAGTTTCACACGCGGCAGAACCGAAAATTGACGAGTTCATCGGTCGGCTCGCGCTTGAAGACCAAGAGAAAAGTACCCGGGCGAAATAGTTTGCGGATGACAGAGGGACATTTTTGGGAAACGCGTCCCAAAAAGGGATTGAAGAGTGACAATTACTCGGGTAGAGATGAAACTAACATGAAAAATATATATTACTAATGAAATACAAGGTACGTTCAAAAAGTTCCCAGACTGATTTTTTTACAGATACACTATTAGCCCCATCTCTGAAATCGAGATTATACTAAATAATTTAGACCTTTCTTAGTGCTCTATAATTTTCGTGTTCATTTGTTCATTAGTACTACGCTGTTAAAAGTTGCTTGATTTTATACGTTGTCACGATTACAACCATGGAGCAACAGACCGCAATTAAATTTTGCTTTAAAAGTGGAATAACTGCGATTGAAACTTACAGAATGATGCAAAAAGCATACGGACATGATTGTCTGAGTCGTGCTGTAGTTTTTCAATGGTTCAAACGATTTAAAGAAAGTCGTCAGTCACTTGAAGTTGACAAAAGAGAAGGACGACCTTCGACAAGTTGCACCTAGGCGAATGTTGAATGTGTTCGGCTCTTGTTATCGAGAGACCGTTGTTTAATGATAAAAATAATAGCTGACGAATTAAATATTAGAATCCGACGTGTGAGGCCCGAGCTTTACCGATCGGGTAAATGGTTTCTGCTCCACGACAACGCACCCGCTCTTTCGTCAATCATCGTCACAGAATTTCTGGCAAAAACATGCGTAACTGTTATTAACCATCCACCGAATTCGCCAGATTTTTCACCTGCCAACTTTTTCTTATTCCCAAAAATCAAATTGCCAATGAAAGGGACCTATTATGAAGAGGTGAATACAATAAAACAGAAAGTAGATCTTGTACAGATAGACGAATAAATTGAGCGTCAATTAAACGTGTGAATTACTGCTGTATTCTCGTACCCCACAAAGGTAACTCAAGAGGAATTCTCCAAGGTTTTCAAAGCACTCTATAAATGTTGTACTGAGTGTGTGGCTAGAGGAAGGATGTATGTAGACAACTGAACAATAAAAATTCCCTAATTAACAGAATTCAATTTTTTATCATACCAATCTTGGAACTTTTTGAAGATACCGTGTACAATAGAAATGTAGAGTCATCACACATATATTAATAGAATCTTCCTGAAATTAAAGAGAAAATGAAAAATATGTAATACCTATTATTTTCAACGACTTCTTTTATTGTTTTGGAAACAGTTTAATACTCATTTGCGATTTTATTCCCCGCAAGCGAAGAAGTACGTAATAGAAAAGATAAATCTGACAGCACAGAAAAATAAATTTTCGAATAACAGAAAGTTTTAATTCCTCTTTATTTTTAGATAAAGATTTATGATCTTAACATAACCTCCATCTACTGCCTCTAGTTGTTTAAATTGCACAATTTAAATCAAAGTTTCCTAATAAAAAATTAGTCGAAAATATAGAATAAAATTTTTCATTCAACACTTCTTTCGAATGTTTGCTGATTATGCGTGCAATTGAATAGGACTCTTCTAGTCCGTCTGTTCATTACTGTCCGTTTTTACTTAATGCCATGACAAATACACACGTTTACCGGATCCACTACGCCACGCCATCGCGGCTTCTGTGACAGATACATTTTTCCAATGCGTCACAATTCCGCAAGCCGCAACTTTAAACACCGATTTTTCGAAAATGCTTGAATAGTGAGTCGAATGGCTTGCACATTTTATTATAGGCATCCAGTATTATGTATATGCTTACCAAATTTCGTTTGATTCGGTGACACAACTATCTGAGCCTATCCTTGTCAGACTTACTTCCTTGGCAGAAGAAAGCTAATTATACAGGATGTCTCAAAAGTATTTCAATATTTTGGAAGCATATAACAAAAAACGCAATGTGTTTATACGGGTTTTATTGATGAAGTTTTTAAGTTAACAATTGGGAAATTTACTCTTTAGAAACTACATCATTTATATGCCTTCCGCCATGTGCAAGGCGT
Source organism: Dufourea novaeangliae (assembly GCF_001272555.1). NCBI lineage: Eukaryota > Metazoa > Arthropoda > Insecta > Hymenoptera > Halictidae > Dufourea > Dufourea novaeangliae. The sequence goes on along the minus strand of NW_015373885.1, from coordinate 3,355,652 downwards.
TTTTCAAAACGCGATGTGAACTTACGAAAATTCGCTGGAGTAGATGAATTGAAATAAAAAGAAATTTCCTTCTGGATATTGGCTTTCAATTCTAACCTTTTATGTATCCTACACTTGAGTTATCCCACAAGAAAAAACCCAGCGGAGATAAGTCTGGGCTTCTTGAGGCCAGCTAATGTTACGTCTCCTGGCAATCACTTGTTCAGGGAACAATTCTTGAAACGTTGAACACGTTGTTCCATCCATGAAGGTCGGCATAACCACTGAATTTTCCAGAGATCAAGAGATGCTCTCGTTTGTGTGCGTTCCACCGTTTCTGTGGCGCGTAATTCAAACTTAAAATGATCAATAACTACTGAGACGCCCTATATTTCACAAATACTTATCATTCTTATCTTATGATACTTATCTTCACTGGTGTATGTAGGGACCATCGGTACGTACAGATGCGAACATTTGGCGTGCAAATGGTCGGCGCGGTTTATGACACGCGCGCCAGCAATGCTATTTTTGAGAAAGCCATTATGCTTTAGAATTTTAGTAAACGCATGTTTTTCCTTTCGAGACTTTCGTTTTCGGCCTCAATAGCAGATGCGGGTGTCATAAACCCGGGGTTTCCAAAGGGCCCACGATACGAGGCTCGGCGGCTTGCGACCGGCCACGTCATGCGCCTCGGGCCTGCAGGGAATTCCGCGGAGTTGCCAAATTTCCAGCAGGTACGTCTCCCCCGCGAAGTCGCACCCCCTATTCCTGGAAAAGCGCGCCAAGGGCGCAAGGAATAGGTGGCGCGATTCGACGAATAGGAAGCGTCTCATTGGCGGACGCCTACGCGCTTGATTAGCCAATGACAATTAATTTCCGGTTATGCGAGCTTCTTCGAAAAAGTCAGAGCGTCGGGAAGACACTTCGCCACTAACTGCCGGCAATAAACGTGTCAACTTCCGCGCGCCGCTGACAAAATCAAAGATCTTTTGATCTTTCCTTTTGGAAGCGGTAGTTTGAAAACGGTCCGAGGAATGAGGGAACACGGAGGAATCGTGGAGAGAAAAGGGAGAACGCGCGGAAGTTAACGGGGGTTCACGGTGAAAAGTCGATACGTAGGAACGCAGACACGTTCCCGGGCTCGTTCGAAGCGTCTCGCGGTACGCGACGCGACGCGTCTCCGCGGAGGATGGTACGGGGAACATCGGGTCGCGCGCACACACGCGAATGCGGATGAAGTTCCGAGTGCAACGAGTAACTACGAACGTGCCGTGCGGAGAATCTCAAGCAGTGTCCCACGTTGATATGCAGATACGTACAGGTAGCCTTGATGTGTCTGGTTGCGCGTGCCCGTACATAATTTTTTGGAGACGCAGCGCATTTTTACGAGCTCTTCTCCCGTCCCGCTATAGAACGCCAATTTATAACGACGACGAGGCGGTTATCGTCATCCCGCGACTGCGAGATGCAGTAAATCCTCGATGAGTGTTCGAAGGCTCCTCGACACTTAACATGAAATATTTCTTAAACTAATGGCCATATGCGACTGAGACAAATATTATTGGCTTCAGAATTCTAAGCTCTATCACCGTGCTAAACCTCATTAAAAAACCAGAGTTACACCTAGGGACCCTACCTTGTCAATGGCGAGGAGCTTTCAAACACTCATCGAGGATTTACTGTATATCGGATGATTGGTGTGCTTGAAAACTACGCGTGTAGTGAAGAGATAAATGAACGCGAAGACATGTGTATTTCCTTTTTTGGAACATACATATGTATTTGCGTTTTACACATTTATTCCTGGAATCCGTAACGGAGGGGTCCAATGTAAGACGGAACTATGCCATAACAGTAGTGTTGTGAGATATTAACCTCCAAAGACCACACTATATTTTCATATCGATTGGATCTGTTACGTCCCGCGTTGCGGTCGTTACTTTATTTATAATTTCGGGTCCTGGCTCTTTTAAGGTGCTAAAGCACGCCCTATCTAAACTTATCGGTGAAGTACGCGGTTTGGATTTGGAACGGGAGGAATAGGAAATCACTCTCGTTTATAACAATAATAAGATATATTCTAACAATCCAAATAAAAAATGAAAGATACAAATAAGTCTTAACATATCAATGGTGATGAAGATGAATGAAACGCTCGTTCGGTTTCGGTCGGTTTGATCGGGATTACGGGTCCTTGTAAGGGCGGAAGACTTGCTGGCGCTTGGAGCCGTGATGCAGGGGTCGGGCACTGCGGGATACGTTGTCACCGTCTCGGACGTCACACTTCGCGGTCCGGTGTCTTATCGAACTCGCCTGTTAGGCCGCGCGTAATCGCAAAGTCGCGTCGTACAACGAAGAGATATCGTATCGAAACCCGAACTGAACAGCTGAGTGACCGCTGTCGCTCAGCCTACTGTTACGCATAAGAGATTAAAGCGGAGCGCGATAGTCGAAGAGCGAACGAACAAGGCGTAGAAGAATATCACACGAGCCGAATCTGTCACGATGTAAATGAGAGCCGGAATACTGCGCGACTACTGAACGAATACTGAACACTGAACGACTCCTCGGTTTTGAACAATCCTTTTACAACAATCTTTTTCTTTCCCCCTTCCTTTTGTTAGAAAACGCCCAAGACACGGGGTAGCAACAGGCTATGATTCACGATGGTCGCCGAAGCGGAGTTTAGGATCGCTGACGTTTCTGTCAGCGTTTCGAAGAAGGATAACCACGTCCCCGTTGCTTCCACGTGTCGCTGAATTAACGATTTTTGCTCGTTCTTCGCGTGTGAAAGTAATATGATAAAAGTGTGCAATGGAAAGAGGTTCTGAGAATACAGGATATAACAATGACTATAAAAAAGTTTATGCAACGTGAAACGAAAACATATCAACCTTTAAATGCAAATTAACAATGAATTTACAATTTTCGAAGATTTTATTATAGCTTCGATATTTGAAGCTATAATAAATATCGCTGGAAGCTATTATAATCGCTACAAAGAACATTATCGGTTACCAAAGGGAGGTTATAGAGCACGATGTGTAGGCCACATAGCGGCAAAAAATTAAATTAGACCAAAAAAGATATCGATATATCGGTATATGACTTCAAAGTCACACGGGGCTGTAGAGCGTTAATGGCAAGGGAAAATATGTTTTTAAAATAATTAGAAAAACGGCTATTGTAAACAATGATAAAGTGCATGAAAAGTACATAAAAGAAACGAAGATATTTTCCAACATTATTTAGAGAAATGAATTTCTCTAAAAAAATATGTACATAAATGCATGCGTCGTTAAAAGACAGACGATCTTGCAATTTATGTTATCTGTTCAGTATTAACAGTTTTTGAGATGTGCAACAAAGATGTGTAACAAGTATGCTCCCGAGCCTCAAACTTGAGGGTTCTTCCATCCCCTAAATACGAATATCAGCCACTAAAAAATGTGTCTAATATATTCTAATGCTTTACCACCGTGTCAAATTTTATAAAAATCGGAGAATCTTCATTGGACGATATCAATAGTAAAACAATCAGCATAAAATTTTCCGCCATCAACATACAATCCTTACCCAAATCACGTTTTTGACATTACCATCGAACGTACATACTTAACACCTGTCGAACATAACCATGCTACCGGGCGCCCCCGTAAACATGAATCATGCAAACACCATAAAACTCCTCGCCCGGTGTTCCCAATCCGGAATAAAACAGATCGCGTCGAACGTTCCCCCATGTATGTCTGAAATTTAATGTCGCGCCTTTAATTCCTCGTTAAACCGACGAGCAAACTAACTATCGAGAAACAGACGGATCGAAGGTTCATCGGTCCCAAACGTTCCAATAGGGAAGTATGAAGGGAGCGATGCTCTCACGGCGAATAATACCGTCGCTCTTTTACGCCGTCGTTATTGATTCTCCCCGTAATTTCTCGACGAAATGAATTCTCTGATCTAGAAAATTTATTGAGCCGTCAAGAGGGGGAGGAGACGATGTTCATCCCGTATTCGCGAGCTTGAAACTTCCCTGGTCGAAAGGTTACGCGGCTGGATCCGCGATCCTGAGACGGGGATTCGTCACCGGTCGTGAACCCAGAGGAGAGGCATTTTATTGGGAAGCGGCATCGTTTCCGCGTGAAACGGCCCGCTAGACGTCGTAAATGCCGATACGGCTAAATCGCGGTGAATACGAGGCACTTGGGTGGGCTTCGAATGGATTCGTTTAAGATGGCATCCATCCCCCACTAGGGCGTGAACGAAAGCCGACTGACACTTGTTCGAGAGGTTACGAGGTGTAATTCGGTATAGTGGGTTACGGGGATGACGGGCGATCGATTCGAAGCCATTCAGATTAACCGGGTGTCGACTTCGGTGCGACCCTCTTGTATGAACCGAGTGGAGGGGTCGACACCCTTCTCCTATCAAGGCTGTATAGGGAGTAGTTTAACCCTTTCATGACCAGCACCACATTTACACCACTGGCTATAAGTATTGGGACACCTGCTGTATTTGTATAAAATGCGATATTTGTTCGAGATTGAACATTTTTCACTGCTTTTAGTTTCTGGTTTTGATTGAAATATACTACCGGACAAAAGTATGAAATTATGTAGATAGGATGATTAAGGGAAGAGAAAAACAATATTCTACAAACATTTGATAAAATTCATGTGCTAAAACTGACTGGGTATGATCTGTATTGTACTGATTCCATAACTTTTATTGTATCGTTCCATAACTTTTATTGTATCGTAGAATAATGAGTTCATTGTTCTGTCAGTAATGAACTCTGGCCTCATACCTTTGGTCGGTATAGTACATGGTAATATTAAGTTAAAAATTATGCATTGTTCACCACAATCCCTCGATCTCGATCTTATAACGAAAATATGGGATGAGTAAGAACGCTGAGTACGAGGAATAGGATAAATATCAACATTAGGCTTCCGGACGCAGTGCCAAAATGTTTGGAATGAAATTTCATCGGATACCATAAAAAAATTGACATTCCGAATGCCATAACTCATGAAAACTGTCATCGAGAAACGTGGTGGTTATATCGATGAAAAATAGTACGTATGTATAAGGTAAAAATTCGATTTTTATAATAAACCTGTTATTTCAATCAATATATGCGTGGTTGAGAATATAAAGTATTCAATAAAGTAAGAATGGTTAAGAGTTCTATTAAGACTACTGATTTATAAGAGTGATTTTGGGATACATAGCCATGCCGAAGTAATATCTAAATCAAAATGATATTGCATAATTTTAATACTAAAACGTAGATTTTAAATCCGAAACCAGCAAAATCGTGAAAAATTGTTCATCGTTCTTGAAGTACAGAATAATTCGAAACAGAAATACAGCCTAAAAATATGTTTAGCAATCCACATATGAAATAGGTTCGATGAAGTACATAAAAATTTTATGAAATTAACTGTATTAAACAAATCAAGTTGTTTGACTCGACAGGAATACAAATGAGCAGATAGTTCTTAAAGCAAAAAGGAAGTTGAAATAAAAAGAATATGTATCAAGAAACTTACTTTAACGAGTAGGTCACAAAAAATATTCTAGTGCCTCACAAGGTAAAAATTAAGTAAATTAAAGAAACGCAAAAGATGCTATTAATACTATAACACTTTTCTGACAGAAACATTATCACGTTGGCTTAAAAAAAGTAAATGTAACATCGCAATTGGTGCACAACTATTCATTCGATTGATCTCTGTTTCTAACATTTATTATATCAACCGACACCGACAATATTAATAATACTGGAAGCAAATATTAATCATATCCATCCGCTACATCAAAACGCAACACCATGTTACATTCCACATATAAAATTTACAACGACCAATATGTACTTCCCACAACATAAATTCACCTGTAGCTCGTTCGATGTTTTTTTCAGTTGCGTCGTATTTTATGTACGACGAGTTGAACGTACCTAGTCGATCGTGGTGGTTTTATCGATATCCAACGCGTAGAAATATTTTGCATAAAAGAGACATAAACCGACCCACGAACGTCAGGATTAATCGATCGATCCCGCGGAGGATTTTCACCTGTTCGATTCCGCGAGATCGACGAGTTACGACACGGATCCAAGTATCTAACTCGCCACGGATCGGAATGTAATTTCATTCGCGGACAATTCCCCTGCCGCCCTATTAACCGCCCCCACCCTCCTATAATGCGAGTCCGTGTTCTTCACGCATGAACAAACAAAATTATGCGCTCGAGATGCAGTCGGTTCGGAGTCCTTCTGAACGCGACTCTGCCCGCTCGCGACGCGTCGCCCGGGCGTGCAGAATAATGCGACTGAAGTTCTCGAGCATAATTACGTTGCGTAAGGGTAATTACACACCGCCACGTGCGGAATTTCAAGTTCTATGCACTTTCGTGCACCTACGTAGGAATGGCGCACTCGTGTGCGTCATGATTCCGCGAGCTGTGCAATAAATTTTTCTTAAGTACTATTGTATACAAGGCGTGTTCACTGTAACGGTGTCCAGGTTTCTTGAGCCGCTTGCAACGATGCAAGAAAATATAGTTATTGACTAAAACTTATCTCTTTTGAGTGGACAACGTGTAGCGATCACAAATGTACCGAGAATACTTTCTCATAATGAACCCAAGGTCACCTTGAATTTTCTAAATAGAACCATGTAAGTGTTTTTCCATTATATTGTAGGGGATATTAGGATGAATTCGATCAGTATGAAATACAGTGATTCCCGGATGAATGCGACACTTTTTTCATAATGAACCCAAGGTCACCTTGAGTTTTCTAAATGGAACCATGTAAGTGTTTTTCCATAATATTGTAGGAGACATTAGGATGAATTCAATCAGTATAAAATACAGTGATTCCCCAATGAATGCGGCACAAGTAACAGCGTTATTCCCACCACTGGGAGGATCCCTCTCTGGAATCAATTAAAACAGAGTAAACAGAAGCAAAGCAGAGGTTCAGGTTCGGGGAAAAAACAAAGTTATGAGGAGCTGAAAACCCTTCCGCTTTGCCACGAGTGCTCCGAAGTGGACCCGAGTACGTCGCACTCATCGAGACATTACTGTATGATACTTCTATTCACGTAGTACAGTAAATCATCGATGAATGTTCAAAGACTTCTCGGCACTGAGTGTCCAGACGTTATCCCCACCCATTAAGGGGGGGGGGCGGTGTGTTCCGTGGAATGAATCAAGCGCCGAGTGGTGGGGATGAGGTCTGAACATGCAGTGCGACGAACCTTCGAACACTTATGTATAATTTACTAAACTAAAGTTACAACAGCTCAAGTAGAAAGAGTACGATAATTCGTGAAATCGCAGAAGCGTAGCGTACTTCGACTCTCTGGTTCTTTTCGTTGTAATACTTCCGGTTCTATAAATTTAGTATTGTTTAAATAAAAGTGTCATATTTTGTACTGGTTGAATTGATCTCAATGCCCCCTACAATATAATGAAAAAAAAATTGTATGGCTTCACTTAAAAATCTGAATATGACCTTGGATTTACTATGAAAAGAATGAATTTTCGAAATGTTTGTTATTGTTATACGTTGTCTACTTAAAACAGATAAATAGTGGTTAGTAACTTTATTTTGTTATATTGTTGCAAACAGGTAAATAATTGTGGATACCGTTCTAGTGAACACCCGGTAGATGTACGCAATTAAAATACGGACTCCATCATGTTGAAAACAAAAACCATTTGGAAATACTTTATATTTTATATTTCTGACTTGTTTCTATGTAGGATTAGCATCTTTCTGTTTGTACGATTAAATACGGAACACTCTATACATACATGAGTTCTCAGTCGTATCTACAGCCGCGAAAGGAAAAACATTCAACATGAATATAATTGAAGAACCATAAATTATTTCAAGGATTTATGAACAAGTCCCGCATTTGTTAGTAAAATCGCGTGTATGCTATACGACACGCTCTTTACTGCGGCGATTAGCAATATCAATATTAGTATGGTTCGACGAATATTAGGAATATATTACCGAGGACGAAAAAGTATTCATTGTTCGGTACGAAGTACGAACAGACACAGATTTAATGGAACAGGTATTGTCATGCAGGAATGACATGCATTGTCTCCACTGGTCATGTTCGACGGTTTGTGAAAAGGGAATGCGAATAGAGCAGCTTCCAAAAAATTTGTCTAATTAGTATCTCACCCGTAATAAGCCCCCCGATATATCGATTCCCATAAAATGTTTCGCGTTATACGCGGCGTTGTTGAAATCGACATTCATTTACACGTAAAAATAATAATTTCCAGACGTCCACGGCACACGGTAATAATTGGCACGTTATCAAAATTTCCAATTGCTTTCGAGCGACGAAAAATAATAAACTTGATAAACATGCATTTTCAACCACGGATTTATCTGAATATATTTAACTAATTTTTTTATTTATTTTCAACTAATTTTAATTGTTATTACTCCATAACAATTCCATTATTCAATCAATATGTCTACTTTAATTCTACTGCGGTTTTATGAAATGTTTGACCAAACATTACACTTTACTGTTTCACATGTTATCGCTAAATTTAATTATATTACATACTCTAATACAGTCAAATCGAACATACAAAAAGAAATTATAAAATTTGTGCTCTGATCTTTGCTCTACTCTTACACAATATATTCAAAACTGACTGAATATTTAAAAATGTCTTTTCAAGTTCAATCTTTTCAAAAATCTTTCACGTCTTCTGCTACCTTATTATTAACTACTTATACCATCTCTATGCATTATTTGCAGTAAGAATCACAGAAGACTAAATATCCATAAAATCGACAGCAAATATTTTTGTTTTGAGGTTCGATTTTACTACGAATCAGAAAGTGTTTCGAAACGTTCAGACGGTAGCGTATACATATACACATTTTACTATTGTACTATCCGGAGTCGAAGTTCTGCGAAACAGCTGCGAAAGGAAACAAAGAAAACTCGACGCCCGGACTCGGTTCGAGGATAGGTTGAGGGCGATCAGCCGTCGTCGTTTACGAACAAAAACACTTTTCCACACGTGACTGAAAATCATGTCGCTGACGATTCCTCGTTCTCTTCCCCCCTCCCGATAAACATTATCGGCGAGACACAGGTTACTGGTTATCACTAGACTTCCAATTTTATTTCACAAGACTTTCGATTTTTACTTTTTTGGGACCAGATAAAACCTTTAACCCCTTAATTCGCGTTGTTGTTTTAAAAACGTTGTCAAAAAAGAATCACTGTTTTTTATTCATGGAAATCACTATTTGAACATATTTGTGTACAATACTTAGACATATGCGGATAAAAAATAGAATATTTAATCGAAAACGTTAATTTTACTTCCTCAAATTATATAGGTACGTAAAATGTAGTCATAACAGCTACTATGGTTCTAAGGATAACAAAAAATTAAAACCTTCATCTCATTCTGTATCAGTACCACGATAAATAAAAGTGATTGTTGAAGTAATAACAGTCGTAAATAAAGCATGCTTTTGAAAAACCGCTCTCCCAACGCTTGTATTTATCGATGCATGTATGTGAATAATCACGATATTTTGGATTTACTAAAAGTTGCAAGAATGATCAAAATTTAAGTTAACTTATGCACATACTAAAATAATAATTCTTCTATTGAACAATTGTGATTCTATTGAGATTATTTTTCATTGCCCGTGTTTAATGCAGCATGTATCTACAACATTTTTATGATTGTAAACATAAAATTCTAGGATGCTCGAGTTGACTGGAGCGTGCGGGTTAAGGGGTTAATACAGTAAACAGAATTCTATTTGCTACTATTCCCCGTAAATAAATCTTTAAATATCGATATTTGCATAAACATCTGCTGTCTATATAACCGTTCCACCCGGCCGGAAGTTATTTTCGAGGATCGATCAACGGGACGCCATAGATTGTGGCAGCAGGGCTGCGGTTTAATTATTTCATTAACAGGTAACCATTTGACGAGCTCTCGAGGTCGAGCTCGGCCGGTTTATCGCTGGACTTTGTTAATTAAGAGGTTTTATTAAAGGTGACAGTAGATCATGGTAACCGGCGACGCGACGATTTCGTTGATCCCGTTCGGCGTTACGCGGGTGTTCGACGAAATACTAAGGAACCAGCATTCGACCGTGTTTAATAGACCATTTTCTCTGGACCCGAGAGAGTCTCGTAAAACAAGAAGACCGGTTCAAGCAACGAGGAAATTGAACGCGAGTAATTGTCCGCTTAGCGTGGTAATTGCTCGTTATAATCGCGGAAGGGATTCGGAGACGCGAGCTATAACGATAGGGAGCCGTGATGGTGATTTGGATCAACGATGTTGACACTTTGGTCGCGAAACGAAACGTATGTTCCCGCCTTGTCTGTCGATTACTGTTTACTAAGGTCTAACTTGGTATACTATTATTAATTGGCTGTTTGTGCGTAAGTTAAATTGTTATGTACAGAATAGGTGGACGCTTAATTGGTTCGTAAAACTCACTGAAGAGGTTGCTAAGCAGCAAAAGAGGTTAGAATCGAGACTCGACTCGGGTCTTCAGCTTTCCAAACGACTACTTTCATCAAGTAACAAGGGAACTTTGGTACTCCGAAAATTACAATTTTTTCTCTTGTTTTTAGTCTTACAGTTCGTGCTAAAAGTTGACTCAAAGATAGACCAAGTTCAATCTATACTAAATCTGCATTAATCTGTTTTCAAAACCATGGTTTAAATCAGGGATGGAAAAAGAATCGAACCGCTCGTTCCGAAGCGGTTCTTAAGTGGTTCTTAACCGGTAACCGCTCTAAGAACCTACCGCTGGTTGTTTTCTGAGAAGAGAATCTCCGAGAGAAATTTGAAAATGAATTCTTATGAACATTTATTTCTAATTTTCCATGGCATAAAAATGATATTTCAATTTCAAAACATATTATTTAAATAGGCCAAACCTTCAAAATTAAAAGAAAGGTAATATTTTCTACGTTCGACACACTCCGAAGTTGGGCGCAAGCCTTGTTTATAAATACAATTGGAGTGGAACCGGTTCTTGCCAAAATGAAGGGCTTCCGGTTCTCTAGTACATAACCGTAAGTCATGAAAATGGAAGCGGTTCTCGTACCGGAACCGAACTGCTTCCACACAAACGGTTCTTTTTCTATTCCTGGTTTAAATATTCTTGTGAGCTGCAATATGCAATTTTAAATCAGACACAAACTTTATGGTTTACACATACGTTACCATTCATAAATACATATACAGGGTGAGGCACTTAAAACCGACCACCTGAATAACTTGGCTCCTATTGGTGATAGGAAAAAATGTATCAGTCCAAAATTAATTGGTATCGAGGGGCTGATCATCCGATGTTACTAGTCTTTTGATAGGTGGAGGCGTCAAGGAGATATGAAGGTCATCTCTGTTTTTTTAAATGGAATGGTATGTTTTTTTACTTACATTCTAATAGAGTATTTCAAGACGAATACAATGACCTATTGGAAAGGTCATTCGTGGTCTGGGTTAAGCCAATTGTGATGGAAACTAATTTACTTTGAAGAAATGGTCGAACACTTCCTTGCCGTCTCTGGTTGTTGATATTATTACTTCATCTCTGTCTCGTAATCTTTATTAGGAATTATAATGAAAATATAGGGCTGGGAGTTATGATCTGTGTGTACATTGTGTTTATTTTCATTTTCAAGGGAAAATACTGATTGTGGGTTGGTTAGAGACAGTTAAAGAGAACAAGTCACTGATTCAAACCAAAATACTGATTCTGTGTGGGTTACAGACAGTTTAAAAAAAAAGAATATTTTTTCAAATTTCCTGAGGTTTCCGTACAAAACCACCAGTGTAGTTACACTTCTCTATTGATTCTCTAAAGTCTACAGAATGACACCATGTTCATGGGGTTCCTTGCACGGAATGACATTGAGCCAAAATTACTAAACGAAACCATCGGAAATTGAAATCCTATGAACATTCGTAAGACTTAAGAAATGGACAATCCTAGAACATTCGAAATTTAAGTCTTGAGAACATCCGTAGGACTTTCAAGACGGACGTTTCCAGAACATCCGAAATTTAAGTCCTAAGGACATTCGTAAGACTTTCGGGACGGACGTTTCTAGAACATCCTACGAATGTCCAAAATGGACGTAGGACATTCGGATATAAACTGGTTATGAAACGGACGTCCTTTGGATGTACGGTGCTATCTGGGTATAAATGTATTTTAATAACCAGTCGTGTATATACCACTATTGAAAAAGAGAGGCATTCGAGTAGACGAAGTATCTTGAAGCTAATACTTCGAGCTGTCGATGCGAGCGAACGGAATGGGAAAATCCAACGAGGCAGAAAAATGACTGTATCAAGAATTATGCGATCACTTATCCGCTGCACGGACAGCCAGATCGCATCACGAAACGCGATTATTCGGCGAAGCGTGACCAACAGGGAAACCGATCAGACAACCGTGTTAATGAAAGTGTATCATGATTAAATGCCGACGAGTATATCCTGGATTCTAAAATTTGAAGTGTGATTGAAATTGTTTGCAAATATGACGACTAATCCATTTTGGAGGCTCACGGTATTTTTTAAAGAATATTTGAGGCTATTAATTGATTAAAAAATTACAGTGACTGTTCGAAAATCCTACATGTTACACAGTAATTCCGATTTTTACTAGTATCGGTGCACACATAAAGAATACCTTGTGCAAGTCTCACTTAGAATTGCTACAATTATTCTCGTTTTATTATTCTGTTGCTCTAAAAAATAATTTCTAGGACATAGTACTACTAAAGATTAATATTCGAAAGTGTACATAGTTACAGTAAGTAACTATTGACTGTATGTATACAAAAAAAAATACGTAGTACAGTAAATCCACGATGAGTTTTCAAAGGCTCCTCGACATTGATAAAGAGAAGTCCCCAGGTGTAACGCTGACTTTTTATTGAGGTTCATCACAGTGATAGAGCTTAGAATTCTGAAGCCAATGATATTCGTTTCAGTCGCATATGACCATTAGTTTATAAAATACTTAAGTTCAGTGCCGAGGAGCCTTCGGACACTCATCGAGAATATACTGTACATCAGACATCATGGTACCACCAGTTCGGATGCATATTCTATATAGGTTACAACTTTAATACTAAACATGCGATAAATTAATGATCATATGCAGTTGAAACATGCATCATTGGCTTCAGAATTCCAAGCTCTATCACTGTGCTAACCTCATTAAAAAGTCAGCGTTGGGGACTTATTCTTATCGGTGTCACAAAGAAACTCGGCGCGTCACAGATGCGCGATGTTTCTTGTTAGCAACGGAACGATCGACACCGAAACAGATGATCCGAATGGCAATGGTGAACGAGTTATCGTTTCCTCCGCGTGTTTTTCACCCATTGGCGAGCTGATAAAACAAACGTTTAGCAAAGTCCACGCATCGTCGAGCGCCGAATTATACGGGCTCGAGTTTCATAAGTCACGGAGATAAGGAAGGGGTGAGACGAAGCGGAGAAAGAAAAAGAGGGGAAAGGCGAGGCACGTCCAAGGTCTTGACGTGCAACGAATGAGCATCCCTTCTTGTCGTTCGGTGGGGCCAAGTACGAAGAAAACGGACTGGGGGTTCTGGGGTAGCACGGGGACAAGAAGAGACGGAAGACGCGTAAGCGAAGAGCAAGACGTGGGGGGGGGGAGTGGAGAAACAATTGCTTTGGGACGGCTGACCGTCCTGGAGGTAAAAAATTCCGAGATCAACCCTCGACAAGGTCTTTCGTTCTACCACGAATATCCTTTACGTACGTACAGGGAGACTTCTAGCTGCACCGCAGCGGGCTCTTTAAAGATTCAAAGAGAACTTCCGGTAGCACCTGCTACATACGGGTATATAGCCCGTTTACGAACTCCTCTATCCTCGACGAGAGTCTTTCGAGATGACTGGGCGGTTTCTTTATTTTTAACGGTGCGTGGAAAGTTTCGGAATTGTTCCCACTCCCGACACTGGAGAAGTACAGAAATGTCTGGATAAGTGTGAATGCCTCGGTACCGCGGTGTCACACTCATGATGAGCGTGGACAGTTGTCAGCACCTCATCAATCAGTCTTTGCTGGAAGCTCGAGCCTCGGCCGCTTGCCTTTGTAATGTTCCGACGTAGAAAAGGACAAGCGAGTGAAAAACAGAAAGAGAAAACATCTCTTTCCATTCGATTCGACTGCGTGAGCCCGCCTGCGACGCTCCCACCGGCTAATGGTTACATTGCAATCGCTGCAGTTCGTTATAAGACCTTTTTCAAAAAATGTGCTTGTGTTTCAAAAATTGCAGTTTCTAGATTATAAGGTAATTTTTTTATTTAAAAATATTTATTAATTAATAAATGGTGAGCAATCTCCCGAATGCCTCTTCATAAAAAGTGGTCTGCCTTGATCATTGTAACTTCGTAACGGTTCGTCTGAAATTAAAAATTCAGTAAGATTTATGTAATGGAAGAATTGATTAGGAACAAAATGACGGACATTTTCCTGAGAAAGTGCAATTTTCACCTAAAAATCACTCGTTTTTGGTCAATTAAAAAAAAAGTATGGAACGAACAAAAGAATCCTTCGTTCAAGGACAAGTTTTTCTGATTTGAAATAAGGCGCAAAGGGCTTCATGTAAATCGACACAGTAGTTTTTGAGAAATATTGATCACCGATTTGAAGAAGGTAGTTTCGAGAAAAACGCGTATAAAGTTTCAAGTCAAGCTTACACTTATATAAAATGTTCATTTTTTAACGCCTGTAGCTCTGTCATTTTTAACTGGATTACCTTGAAACTTGCACAGAAGATTTGCACACAAAGACTCGAGATGTTGTACTTAAAGAAAATGTAGAAAGTGAAAAATCGAATTTTTGAAAATTTCTGACTGAGCATGACCCTTTAAGGTATCCGGCACGGACCGTTTCGGGCACGACAAAATATTGAAACATGCATTTTAAGTGTGACTGTCTACATTGTCCAGCACCGACTCGTAACGTTCCGTCAACGACCCATACTGCCGCCGCCGGATTAGGTCAATATACACTATACGGCACAGGTTGTTGCGTAGCGTAACCGGCACGGAACGTTTCGGGCACGACAAACATTGGGTGCGTTCAGAAGACACAACCGTTGCGCAACCGTTGAGTGATTTTACTAGATTTGCCTCTGAACGTGATTAGGTCAATATACACTATACGGCACAGGTTGTTGCGTAGCGTAACCGGCACGGAACGTTTCTATCACTACCGCTCACTTTCCAACTACTCAACATATTTAGTGAACGGTCGTCATGTTTTGTAGCGCAAATAAAGTACGCTTGCTCAACGTGTTGTGATTCAAAATGGCGGAACCCAGTGGATCCAATTTTATTTATTAATATCCATAATTTAATAAATATATTTTTTATTTTATAATTTAATATCCAATAATGTAGATTATGTATTTTATTTTATTTTTTCCATTTTAAAACTATCGCTAAATTAAAATATTTATACTTACTTCAAAACTTATGCGCGACATTCGAAAATGTTCCTTAAATAAATTATTGGAATTATTACTTGTAAATCATAATCTATTGGTTGTTTCAAGTTATCAACTAATATTTTGATTACATTGAAATCTAATCCGGACTCAAAATCAATTAGTAGAGCTACATGGGCTGCATCCATAATTTTTAATGTAATATTTTGTAAACAATAACAGTCAGCACTACCATGATGGTACCATCACGTCGTTCAGTAGAACATGAAAACTGATCATTGATCAGTTCGCAGCGGTGGACTCAACGGTTGTGTCTTCTGAACGCAGCCATTGAAACACGCGCGTTCAACGGCGTTCCGTCATGGGAGCGTAGCGACGCTGCTGGCATTCCCACGAAGAATGTTTTGCCGGTACGTGACGGTACGGGTTAGCGCTGGGCTGTCGCTGTAAATTAATAAACAGTTGTAAGCGGGCCATTCCACGCCAAATCGATTACTTTTGGCAGTATGTTTTTCGATTTTAATGAAACTGCAATATTTTGTAGTCTACGTAAAATAATGATGAGTTTATATCATCATTTTGCTGTCTTCAAAGTTATTAACAAGTTGTAACATGTTAAAAATGACGAAAAAGCGGGTTTTTAGCCATACATGACTGAAACTTTTTTATTTTTGCTTCATTGTTAATGAAACTTTTACTATTATATTGGTGAGATTTTTCTGATTAAAATGATACGAAACACGACATAATTTGGATCATATTTACTCATGTAGAAAGTGTTAATAATTCATATTCGTTCATTAACGCTTGTGATAAATCATAAGTAAATCTGATCCAAATTATATCGTGTTCGGTATCATTTTAATCAGAAAGATCTCACGAATATGTTGGTAAAAGTTTCGTTAACAAAGAACCAAAAACCAAAAGTTTCATCGTTGCATTAGTTCCCCTCGTTCAGCCGTCGGCTCGTGAAAGGGAAGCCGTTGCGGCGCGCCATGCAAAAAATTATACGCTTGACTGGTTCCACGTCCCCAGTTCCCCAGTGGTGGGGTTGACGACTTTACACTTATCCTGGGCAAGCCGGCTCACACTTATTAAGACACTTCTGCATTGCGTGTCTACGGGATCGATTCGCTGTTCGTGTTTAACACTAGAAGACTACAGTAGAATTATACGAAATTAAATTGTATTATATTAATATCACTCGTACCGATAAGTAGTTCACTATTTTATCGAGAATTTCTGTATACGTTTCGAAATAATTCAGTTGTGTCCTATTTTAATAATATTCGTTATTTGTTCCTATCATTCTTTGCCTTTTTGGCTGAATAGAAGGATTGGAAAGATATTCTGAATCTAACATTTATTGCTACCATATTCGAACATAGTGAATTACTAATCGGCCTGTGTACGAATACATCTGTTGATGTACAAAGTGGGGCAATAACTTTAGCCACCTGAAATATCTCTATTATTTTTGGAGGTATGGAAAAAATTTAATTACAAAACTAGCGCGGTACTCAGAGAGCCGCAACACATCAGCAATGTTTTTTTATGGCTGGAGAGTTTGCGTAGATTTCAAGGTCACCACTATTTTTTTAGTGACATGCTATAGTTTTGTATTCCTAGTAGAATAATGGGTATTTGGAAGATTTGAACGCGTTATGGCATAAATGTATTCCATGTTAAGTAATGGAATAAAAGGACGACTCTTGTGTTTTGGGAGATATTCGAAGTAGTATCCGTTTCCATCGACGCAGCGTTGCAATTGTCGCATTGGAAAACCCTCTCTCAGAGTAATATAAAATGTGTAATAAAATTAAAGGTTTACATAAATTCCGTCAACAGCATATTTATAATTTCAGTAGTACCTACTAAAACAAGAAATCTGAAGATTTCTAGTCTGTCGATAGTTGCGCATTTGAAGCATCCCTAACATGAGCTGCTTGTGACTGTTACAAGGAAAGAGTAAATGTAACAGAATTTTGATAAAGACTTCAAATTATTGAAATACAACGGAAAAATGAAAACGGTTAACAAATCATCTTGAGATTATCTAAACATCTTTACCCAAATAAATTTCGTTTCGTCCATGTTTTATTCTCTTTAAAATCACATAGTTTCATTTTAACAAATCATTTTCTATGTAACAATGATATCGACGTGACGTAATATGATTACGCAGATACTCCGTCCTGTATGGTGTCTGAACAGAATAGCCAGAGCCTGGAATTAATATTGTCCTCGATGAATCGTGGAACGGTACAGCGGGCAGGCATTTACAAGAATGGGCGTAGAGAAGAAGTAAAAAAAAAAGTGTGTCGAAAAAACAAGTTTACTGTCGGTGCTTTCGACGCGAGTAACACGAGCCTGCATGCCGAGTGGATAAATAGAATCGTCGTCGTCGGCGTCGACGACGACGGGTACGCTGGGTGGCTTTTTAAAAACGCCAATGTGCTCGACCTAATTCTCTTCTCATTCACCGTAAACCTGTTGTTCTCCCCTTTAATTAGAACCGTTTGAGCCCTGCGAATGACATCGACGAGATTAACGGCGCGTATACTGTTCATGGATGCGCGGCGCCTGGCGCGTGCACACATCCTCTGCGGAAGATGTCATCCACGCCGTTGCGGATGTGTATCGCGTGCACTCTCCGCGATTCTATACGCGATTCGTACAGGTTATTCCGTATGTTTTTCATTATTCAATGTTTACCATTCGTGTTGGAGGAGGGACACTGTTGTACAGCGATCGACAACAATTCGTTTGATACACTGCCTTAAACGACATTGATGAGACAGAAAGGGCAATTCATCGAGATAAACTGCTTTGTTCTTTTTTTAAATAGAAATTGATGATGTAGCGAAAGGAAATATTATTGTGCAGTGAAACGAGAAAATGGATTACCGGATCCAGTTGAAAAGATACTGTGATGGGTGCATTCAAATCAAGTTGTAATCGCTAAACAAACTTCGCATGTTTGTAAATATTTTACCTTGTAGATACATTAGTATGATATGAATGACAATGGACGGATTAACGTGTTTCATTATTTTCCTACCTAAACAATTTTTTTTTATTTGTAAAACAATGCTTTTCAAATTATATTTGAAAATGTTTAAGCTATGAAAATTACTTTTTCAAAATCAGATTACACGACTGTTTTTGTAAAATATGGTTTCCACTGAATAAATGAGATTCGGAAGCATATGACAGAAAGAGTAAATTAGTAAGTAAGGGAGAAGAACTAGTAAAATCTTTTATGAAACATTTATACAATTATTACGAAGAAAATAATTAAAGAATATGTATTAGTTCCTTATATTTTATTTAAAGATATTATTTTCTATCAAATCATGTAAATTTAAGCGTAATGATTTCAGTGAAATACGGAACATCTTATTCATGTATCTTATATATTGTAAAATTCTTGAAATTTTTGTTACAATTAATAGCACTAGTGTTTGTAATATTGCCCAATAAATGACTGTTAATAAGCAACGATTAAGTAAAAATCAATAGTTGTGTTAACCTTCTACTTCTTAAAGCGTTGGTTTCTGATACATGCTACAGCTATACTACTGAAACGAGGCTTGTCTACATAAGTAGCTTAACACTTATTATACTCAGGCATACGCAAACACAATGGAAGGTACAGTAGAGGAAGTCGAAAGGTGCTCGATAGGAATGTATTCTAGATCTTCGATTTAATATTTCACGAGACATCGTCTGAAGTTGTCTTAAGAATTTATTAGTGGTACCAATAAATAATTCACCATCTTTTGTCGAATTAAATATTTATTTTCTTGGAAATCTAGAATTGATTCCGCTTCAGTGACATTTGTCATCGTTCTTCAAGTCATCGTTATGTTTAACGAACACACAGGCAGAACAATGCTTTGAATTGAAACTAAATTACCAGTATAAAATAATGGATTATTGATTGTCACACCCAATATTCCCAACCTGTATAAGAATACGTAACGAAACCTTGAGAACGCAAACGAAATCGATAACGTAAAATATCAGTCAATCTGAACCTAACTATGAATGTTACGTATCTATACATTTTCATGACATGTCACAATTCTCGCCGCCATCAACTTCGTTTGGAAAATGGAATAAACATTAAGGGATCCACAAATACTATAAAAGAGAAAGATACAGAAAATGCTTCGACTGAAAGAAAACTAAAATGAAGTTATCCAAAAAGACAGAGGGAAAAGTCGAGGGAATAAAGAAAAATCGGTATCAAAGAATATCGTCCTTTTGGACTGTGCCTTTGGCCCGCGACTTTCGTCCTTCGACTATCCTTGTTAACATATCAAAGAGCCTGCACCGATATTTAAATTTATTCCTCCTCCTTCGGTCATCTACGTACATGAGCCCATCCCCTGTTCTCCATGCTCTTACGTATCGAAAGCGTGGGTACAACCATCCACGTCGGGGGCTAGTATATTCATGGGACGGTGGGTGGGACCTTCGAAGCTTTTCATAAAGAGCGAACCGGCTCCGCCGTGTTTCGGCCCTGAAAGCTCGTTTCTTTCGCGAAACTTCACCTTCCTCCCCCTCCCCTCCTTTCTCGTATGCAGGGATCGACCGAAACGAATCAGGTGGGCATTTCCATTGTCCCCGAGTGTATGATAGATTGGTTAGAAATGGGGGCAAGTGTTCGATTGTGTTCGGTCCCGTTTTTTCCTTCGTTCCCTGAATAACGCGTTTCAAGTATCTTTGAAATATTTTTAAAGCAGAAGAAACGTCCTTTTTTGCTCGTTTTCTTCAAGGCCCTGAATTGTTAGATAGCGACACAAAGAAATAATAACTTCCTGTGTTTATTGTATAGCCTCCGAAAAACAGACAAAATACAATGAGTTATTAGGAAATGAGATGTATCCTTTGTATAATAATGTAAAACATTTCTCTTTTAATATTGTTACGAGATTATGATAATGTATGCTTATGTTGATTGCCCGAAATTTATGCAGACAATAGGATTAAATTAATTTGTTTCTACTGGAAAATCCGTGTGTAACTGTTTCCTAATGAAATGCATCTGTTCCTATTTCTACAAAATAAACGATAAAGACAACGAGGTACTAAATGAGCATGTTTCAAACCATGAATAATAATAAAAAGTAAGATGTGACACATTAAAATTTCACTATTTTAGAAAGAATTATGTATCGTTTGATGTAATTATATTTTCTAAGATAATTCAGTAAAATATAATAAACATCATTTACCTTATAGAATAGACATTACTAAACATCGTACAAGTCAACATGCAATAAACATGAATTACCTTACCACATTCTCTTACTGTACGTTTAACCGAAGTGGAGTCTCAGAGACTCTGGTGATTCTATTGTACTTTTCTGTAGTTTCATGAATTGAAATAAAATATAAGAAATTAGAACAACTGTTTGTACTCTGTGACATTCATTAAGAACATGTACAACTAAAATAAACTAGTAAACAATTTCTACAAAACTTTATACATTTACCTAGAAATAGCCTAAACATTTAGGAGTTTCGTAGTCTCACTTTGGACTTCACGTACCGAATATGGTCCTTTAGTACCAGAGAGGGCTAAAAAGAAATAAGTTTTATCTAAAGACACTTAAACGATCCTAAAGTGACCTCGACAATCCCCTCTCCATTCATTTTTTCCATAAAACTACCACGTCTTCCTCAGTGTACAGAAACCTAAAAAAGCTCCATTTACAGATTAGACTGTGAGACACTCTTAAAATTCCATGTACTAAACATCGAATTAAAAAGAGAAAGGCTGGAAGCCATGAGTTATCCAACATTCTCGCGAACAGATTCTTAAATTGCATTTCCCGAACTACCTTGCGGCGGAAATTTTCAGCTCACTCGCGCCTGCTACCTCAATATAAAATATTTTCAAGCAACATCCGGAAGGGTGTGTGGCGTGGGCTGAAGCGATGGATCGGGCGAAAATTGAACGCGCGTAAAAGTGTAGCGAGTCCTCATCACGCGTATTTGCACGGGGGTACGTAGAAATTGCATTTTCGGGCCAGTCGTCAATTACCGACGAAATCGCCCCTCGCTCCCTCCCCCCCTGCTCGCCTGTGAAATGTTAAAAGCCTCGAAACTGGGTGGATACGTAACGAAATAAAGGTGAATAATTAACGGGCCCGTTCAGCATCGGTCGGCGCCGGTTAAACAAGGTTACCCCGTTTACGGGTCGTTGTTCCGTCATTTTTAACGTCCATTCGAGCGACTTCCTTAAAGGATAGCCACTCCCTTGCGGGAAGGAACGACCGGCAACGCGAGAATTTACTAGGCCATTAAATGTTGCCCGCAATACGGACCGACCAATAACGGTTACGGCACAGGCTATCGAGTTTTCCGTCGCGGAACTAACGAAATATTTTCGTCGACGTTGAATCGTAAACGACGATTCCAGATACCCTCGCGTAATGGTGGGAAATCGAACCGTTCAATCGTGTTTGAACATCTGATGAGGAGTTTAACGCTTTGACTGTCACGTTACCCAAATATGGGTGATATGTACACTGACGAGCAAGGTCGGCTTCCACAAGGGGAAAAAGCCATTTAGGGTTAAGGGCTTCCTACCGCTTGATAAATTTATTTCAAATACTGAAATAAATGTTAAACCGAATATTAATTTGGCATAAATGCCAGTCACTCCGAAACCAAGTAGTAGGAGGTCTTTCCCATACGTCACTTTTTCCCCTAGAGGAAGCCGAGTTTGCTTGTATATCGTTACATAATTTTTCTGTAAAATTAATATCGCGGTATAATTAAAACAAGACCAATAGTCCCTATTAACTAAACGTATATATTTTCGACGATTTATGACTTAAACGAAATAAAGTGTGTCTGACTATACAGTACCTTTTTCACTGTGGTAGTCAACAAGTTAAACAGTTCAAGCCAAGTTTAATAATGGCGAGGCGGTCAAACTGAAGGTCCGGACATTTTCAAAAAGTTTGATGACGTTTCAAATAGTTTCATGACATTTCAGGCACCAAACAGTCTGGTGTCGTTGAAAACTCCAAACTCATGCCGCTGGGAACTGCAGAGCATACAGAGTATCGATAAGTAACTGACTGTGAAGCGTCCGATACTCGCACCACCTCGAGTCTCTTGTTTGACCAGCTTGAAGTTTGGGATGTTTCAACATTGTTTGGAATATTTACAGTGGCTTAAGAGTTTGCAGTTTGCAATGTCATCACACTGTTTGAAGTATGCAATATCATTAGACTGTTTAGAGTTTGAACCGCGATCAGACTGTTTGAAGCTCGAAACATCATTAGTAAACTGCAGATTTTATGTATGTATAGCGTACTCGATTGTCTGAAATTCAGTACATTGGAAAGTTCGATAAATTTTAATAGGTTTTATATTTTATGTGAAACTTTATTGAACCTCCAATGCAATACAACAATATCTATTTGTTTCCAGCCTCTGGAAATAAATCTTTAAAAATTGATATTTGCATAAAGGTCCATAGTCTAGTCATCAAAATGTTTGGGGTTTGAAACATCATTAGACTGTTTGAAAAGTCATGAGACTGTTTAGAGTTCGAAATGTCATCAGGCAGTTTGAATGCAACTTTCAATTCGAACACCTTGTCATAATCAAAGTTGACTTTAATTACTTAAACTCCTCGTCGGATGTTTAAGATCAAACATGTTTGAAACAATTCATCCCAACCCATCACTACCGTCGCGTATAACCGTTACACGCTGCTCTGTGAATTTCGTCGAGCATGCAACATCGCGACGCTGTTTAACGCCCGAGAAGAACAGCACGTTTAATGTGAGTACAAATTAAAATTCTGATTGTAGTGGCCGCTGTAAGTCGTTAAGGTTCGTGCAATTGGAATAATAGTTGGGGTGGTGGTGTCGACGAGGAGGAGAGGTAGTCTGATGGGCGTTGAGGGTGATTGTATACCTATGTCCATAAGTATTGTGACATCTGCTGGTCTCGCACAAAATGTGATAGTTCAATCAGATTATATAACTTCTACTAGTTGAAGAGTAGGAAAAACATAAATTGAGGTAAATCTATTTGTTGTTCACATGATTGACCATTTTCAAGAGTTGCAGGAAAATAATGAATTAAACCTTGTGTGTTGGCCTCGACAGTCCCTTGCTCTAAACTCCATTAACAAATATTGGGATGACTTACATCGGAAAATCCGGGAAGTCTGCCAAAAGTTTGAATCTTACTTGTGGAATCATTTACAACACTCATGTAAAAAAAAGAATGCCAAAACAATTGCTAACGCAGTTATCGTGTAACATGATTAATATAGTATAGAAGACGAGAAGGAGATTTCATTTTATTATACGTAATTAGTCATATTTTTATTCTAACATTGAATACATGAATTTTTGATAGTACATTCTAAATAATAATTGTTGAAGGTTTTAATCATTTCGTAATGATGTTTCAATTATATCTACTTTTCTATAAGTGTCCTAATACTTTTGGCCGGGAGTGTACATTGGGTAGACGGAGTTTTTTTCCTGAGTGGTGAAAACTATAGGCGGAGATTCAATGATGCAGTTACGATAAGCAATTATACTTTTTTTAATACTGAAACTAGTGAACTCGTCAAAACGATGGATTTCAGTATTCTTTTTTGAACAACTATTGCAATCATGGAGTGGCTTTCGTCGGAGTTTCTGTTACGTTTAAATGTATTATAGACTTTATTTTATACTATAGTATGTTTTACTGTATTACGTATATACATGATATAATCGAATGAAGTATACTCTGCATACTTATTAAAAAAATTACACGAACTATTATACAAAAATTACAGGATATAATAGCAGTTCTTTACGTCGAATTATTTAGATCAATGAATAAATAAAATATACGTAAACAATTAAAGACACGGAAGTACTACATACGTATCTCCTTCCATAAATAAATAATTATGAGAATGGAACTGCATTAAAATTGTATAATACTAATAAATACTCCATTTAATAAATATTTATAGTACACTATATATCACATTATTTTATAAAACTACATCCAGTTTTAATATCGACTATTTCCAGTAGAAAACTTTTCCTTTTAAATTAATATAAGCATCGTATTACCTACGTCTCAACTTAATTTTATTTTTCATGTAATTCGACTCTAAGAATACATAGCGATGGTACAGTTGGTTGAAGAACTGAACTACCGAAGAATCTATGTTCATTTATCAAATATGTCACTGAATTACCAAATTATCTTCATTAAGAGATCATTGCTGGATCAATTCTGATGCAAAAGCGACTCGAACATTTGAAGAATTACTTACGGTAACGTTGATGCACTAATTATTGCGAGTGTACGAGGTTTCAGCTTACCTGAAACAAACAGAAAGAAACAGATTATATAATTTGCAACATAACATTCACCATTGGTAGATACACGTATATTAAAGCGACGATATATTGACATCAGTTGTCCAACACTGCGTTATAATATCTAGATACTAAAGAGACTGAGTTGCATGGAGCTTATTCTGTGATTCCACAAACATTATAAAATTTCATAGACAAGAAGTTGAAAATTCAAATTTAAAATGATATGTTGTAGACACTGATGAATATTAAACTAACTAATGCTTAGGAAATTCGTTTTCAAAATTTATGTAAGAACGACTAGTATCATTAACTGAATGACTATTAAATCTGAAAAAAAAGAAAAAAATACAAATCATGGAAAAAGTTCTGTTTTCCATTCTGATCATGTACAGTAATGTCCTGTTAAGTGTGAGTAGATTTGCTCACGATAAGCGTGAAGTCGTCATCCCCACCACTGGCGAAGGGGGCCGTTGAACCAGTCAAGCGTATAATTTTTTGCCCGTCGCGCCACGACGGCTTCCCTTTCACGAGCCGACGGCTGAACGAGGGGAACTAATGCAACGATGAAACTTTTTGTTTTTGATTCTTTGTTAACGAAATTTGTACGAATATATTAGTGAGATTTTTCTGATGAAAATGATACCAAACACGATATAATTTGGATCATATTTACTTATTATTTATCACAAGCGCTGATAAATGAATATGAATTATTAACACTTTCTACATGAGTAAATATAATTCAAATTATGTCGTATTTGGTATCATTTTAATCAGAAAAATCTCACCAATATACCAGTAAAAGTTTCGTTAAGAACGAATCAAAAATAACAAAGTTTTATCGTTGCATTAACGTTGTCTCACCGATACCCGGGAATGTAATCTTTTCTTGATCACCCCTCGTTCAGCCGTCGCGTTGTCTCGTCGAAAAAATTCTCTTTCTTCTCACCGACTGGCACGACGGATTCGACGGATAGAGCGGGGAAATGTATATGTATATGTACGACGCTTCGTCGAAGCGTTCAATCGTCAGCGATTGCCCAGAGAGCTGCCGACGAATGAACTTAGCTGGATCACCGCTAGTCACACATATTTTTATTATTGGCCGAAACGGTACACACACAATCGGACTGTGCGACGAAGAGAGCGAACGAGACATATCGAGACCGAGTAAGATAACGCGAACCGCAGCGATTACAATGTAACCATTGGCCTGTGGGAGCGTTGCAGGCAAGCCACGCAGTTTAATCGAGTGGAAAGAGATGCTTTCTCTTTCTGTTTTTCACTCGCGTGTCCTTTTCTATGTCGGAACACTACAAAGGCAAGCTGCCAAGGCTCGAGCTTCGAGCAAAAAACAGTTTGACGAGGTGCTGACAACTGTCCATGTTCACCGTGAGTGTGACTCTCTGGAACCGAGGCATTCACACTTATCAGGACATTACTGTATCTCACTACTTAAGTCTTTCTCAGGGCAATACGACCTTCCCAAGATCACATTATTACCTTATCAGAGTAAGAAACACTTATGTTAGGGGATATCTGTTTACAAATTAAGGTCAGGTGTCTAGAAATTAACTACAGTTATATTAAACTTGTAAATAGTTCTGTTTCTTTGAGAAATTGAAGCATTAGACGTGTTTTTTTATGGTAATCCGCGCAATAATTACACAAGACCAGCACTAGTATGGCATAAATTATCGTATTTCTTTATCATTAAGTTGAAAATAACTTTCATTCGACCAGCCTGAAGCTACGGTTTGACGTTTGATCAGGATGAACGCAGCAGAATGACTAATGTCTTCGATTCCCCAGACGAGTCGGACGAATTGCGTACCGGGAATTAAAATGTCCGATTTTTCGCGAGCCGAACGAACGTCACGGTTCAACGAGGCCCGATCAATATTCGGAGAAAAACAATCATACGTCGTTGACTCGACGTTTTAGCACTTGGGACGTGGGGAGCGTCGAAAAATCAACGAATTTTCAGACCCGCCTGGCACATACGTGAATTCGTTACAATATTGCACGGATCACTACGAACTCTGTACCTGACGATGTTGCGACAAGTTTTTACTTAATGTATTAACGTGATTTATGCGAATGATCGTTGGAGGAAAAAAGTGGACGGCCATGATTTTACTAACGATTCATGAATATTTGTTTCTGTCTTCGAAACTGATTTGACGGTCGGGGTAGACTTACGAAAAATAAAATCGGTGCAATGCATACTAGATTTCCTTCTTAGATTTGTATACAATATTATATTAAGTATACTAATAGAAACTTTCTAAAATTTCCAATTGTAAGCGAATACGGACGTGCGTGAGACCACCGTAACCGTGGCCGCCTGTAGCGGCCACCGACGACCGTCTTTTGTTCAAGAAGACTATAAAGACGGGCGCGTGCCGCGGCACGCAGTGCCCTCTCAGACGACCACGCGACGATGTATATCTTTTATTAAACAGTTATTTCTAGAAGAACAATCCTGACATCCCCTACACAATTTGTACACTAAATTTCGTACTTATTATTCTTTAATTTTGTTAAACGTATTTTTTTTTATTTCTTATAGTGAGTGGTACCATTTTTCGATAGGAATTAAAGAGTGTTAATATAGAAAACCAATTAAGTAAGATACTGAATGAAACAAATGTAACTACCATACGTGAGATTTAAGAAGAAAATACAGTCATAAACTTTTGCTATAAATTATTTTTATTAGTGAATAGAATATTTTTTATTTTGTGTCAATTTTGTAGGTGGCGATATAGTAGTCGATATGTTCATTTAGTATAAATTATACTTAATTTCTATGTAGGTACCAATCGGACAATTATTCCATAATTACTCCGTAAATTAATGCCAACTGACGTTGACATCGAATTAAAGGACCAATTGTTTCTGTAACTAGATTGTAATTCAAATAAGCTGTTGGTAATAAATTAATTTGTAAGTTTTCATAAAAAATAAGACGTCTAATAATTAATAACGAGTATTTGCTTTTGAGTCAAAGTAATCCGTACAGTGTACAAAAGTTATCGATTTTAGTATGCTCTTGTTAAACTCTGAAACAATATCATTAACTACTCTAAACAACTTTATTACATACGAAGGTGTATTAAATAATTGTTCACTTATGTCTAATTGTCCCTTATGAGTATTTATTATAAAGTAGACTGTGGTCGTTTATGCAAATACAAACCTTTATGAAGTAAATTATAAAAAACGTACTCAAATACAATGAAACTTATCATATTAATCCTTGTCGAGGCAACCAAACTATTCACGGTTATTGAACAATCGGAATAGATCTATTCGGACAGCTTAGATAAACATAGATAATTTTACTTTCATACTTTTCCGAAACTGTTAGTTTTCCCTTACAATAATATACCAAGTGCTGTTTTAGACAAGACCATAAAGAATTGTGAACGGAAATTTAGAAATAGGTATCTGGGTACCTGGGTACCCAGTTGCTTACACAAGGGTTAATCACCTCAGAGTGCACATTGCAATGTACAATAATTTCAATGTCTGTTTTGAAGTTTAAACTTTGTTGTTTTAAATAAAAGAATTCCACAAAAAAATTTGTTCCTCAAAAGAAAAAAACTCGGTTTTAAAGAGGTAAAAGATTCTATCAGGTTCCGAGTTATATAAAAACTTCATTAAAGTTCACTGAGTTTTAAACAATCGTGTACGCAATAGAGGCATGAAATCAGCAGTCCATTTATAAGATACTCGATTAAACCATTAATAAATACCAGTCAGAAAAGAATAATTTAAAATTAAAAGCTGTGCGTTAATTGATACAGCGGAGTAATTCATTCATAATCACCAAACAAACTGACGATTGAAAGCGATAAATGTAAATTGCCATTAACGATAATAACGAGTCAAGTACCTTTCCCTTCTAATTCTACCGGGGAGGGGGAATACAATTGCTACGTAGTTTTGTTAGTAATTATAGGAACCACGGGGCGGTTGATAACGAAGTTCCCGTTAGCGTTACGAGCCCCGAACGAATCCCGTAGGAGAGCGGGATGCGAAATTTGCGGCAAATCCGCGTCAGGGAAAGCCCCGGGAACTTGCGAACGCCGGAAGATGACAGGGGAGCGTAAGCGACACGGCCCGCCCCGTGGAAACGAGAACGAATTTTAAGTCGTCGACACAGTAAACGCCGATGAGACTGTGCGCCTCTGGTAACTGGCGAGTTCAGAAATTCTCTGTCGCGCGACGACACCGCTTTGTGCGCTCCGAATCAGACGTCGTCGTCGTCGTCCAGAGAATGTCAAGTTTCGCGAAACGATGATGAAAATGACGAGTGCAGGCACGAGAACGAAACGTTTGACTGTGGACAAAGCAGACTTTCCAGGAATAAAATTCGTGTCAGATACGATTCAACTAAAACCTGTTTGATATGAGAGTCCAGAGGAGTTTATTTCAGTAGATATCGTTTTCGAATAGGAATCATTTAGAAGGATCTCTGGTAATTGACAAAGTGATTATTCCTGACAGAAATATGAAGCATTTTAGCTGTTCGGAAGAGTGACGGCAGAGTATTTATGCAGATATGATTACGTTATTGCATGTGAGTCAGAATTCCTGGGTAGTTTCTGTCGGTTTTAAGTTGTATGCACAGTAGAATTCTAATAATTGGACACGCTCGGGACTTCAGCGCTACCGGATTATTTGACTGTACACCTGCAATATGATAAAAACGAGAAAAATAATTTTAAAGATAACCATGGTTAATATGTCTGTTTCTACTTAATACCAATCTAAATGCACGCGGCTGGATGAAAGAACAGTAGTAAAATATAAAATTTTGCACCCCGCTACTAGAGATGGGCAACATTTTTATTCAAATAAAAATAGTGAATAAAAAAAAGATAACAAAATTTTATCGTTACATAACTTTATTCAACGAGAATTATCCAATGAGTAAAAGTTACTTTTTGTAATCATGGCGTTTCATTTTTACCTTTATCCGAAAACTTCGAGTAAATCTATAAATAACTTTGGCTAACCAGCCAGCTCGAAAAAACGCGCTGACCGCGTCGAGCGTCGAACGTCGAAGGCCAGCGACAGACAGTCGGCATACAATGTAAACAAACGTAGATGAGATAAGGAATCACGCACGAGTGAAAATTTAAACTTTTACAATTTTCAATATATATTAATGAAAGTGTCATGAATGAATTGAAGAGATTCTCGCGATGAATATGCATCCAAATTCAAGTGTAACTGAACAATTTTTACTCATACGTATGTATGAGTATTTACTCATACCGTTGTACAGGATACGTTTCTGCGGGATTTATGCATTCCGAAATACGTAATTATTTATCCTGGAGCTGATGGGTACGGCCCTGATATATGAAAAATACTTATCTTCTTCGGATGATGACCCAGCAACGAAATAATCACTCTGGAAATCAGCAAGTAAGCATGGACTTTAACCCTTTTATTCCCAACTTGTTTAGCAATGACAAAGAAACAAATAACAATAAGTGTGAGTCAGCCAACCGTACAAGACTAAAAGGCTCCATTAGACCCTCACAGGTATGAAAAAGTACAGGATACTAATATTTCAGTCCGTAATTTCTAATATTTAGCCATATAGTTGCTGTAAGGACGAAAGGGTTAAAACCTGTAGAAAGTTTTCGTTCGTCATGAGATCCAAAACTGCCAAAATTCTACTATTATCTTTTCAAAGTCGTTTTTCTACAAAATCAAGCCTTGTTTAAAAAGCAATTTAATCTGCAATTTTCAGCTTATTTCTATACAAGGAATCACCATGTTCTCGGTCGTGCCACAAATTTGGTCGTAGCCTGTACGACTCGAACATGAGGCATTGGAAGCGGTGTTTACACACGTTCAGCCATGTCTCCACTTCCTGAACAGCGAATATTACGTTGTCCCGCGCCTGACGTACGTCACAAAGCGCTCGTTTGGCTTCAACCCCACGACAGAATTACTTACTTATCATCGCCTCACCCTCGAAACCAAGCTTGCTCGAGTCACGCACGGCTCCGCAATGCAAGCCGCCATCGTTGCTGAACTATCGTCTCGAGCTCGGTATTAACTCCTTTGCCAGGGGGAGCCAGTATATGGACATACGCCGTGCGAGAATGCGACGTTTGTTTGCGAAGGACGGATGTGTACGTTCGAGAAACAATAAGGGGGAGCATTGTTACCGATTACCATTTAACCGATGGACGCTTTGGATTTGATGCAATTGTTCGCGACAAGTAACTTTGGTTGGCCGATGCACGGGCCTGTATGGACCCAGATACGACAGGACTAGCGAATAAATTTCTTACTTCTCGGTCGGCGCATGAATTCTATTTCTATTATCCATCTATGTTTTCGAGTGTCTATTTATATGTTAATTATTCTATTGTAGAAGAGAATATAATTTAACGTTATACAAATTTACAAGTACTGTTAATCAATCCAGAATTACAGAGCAGAGTTAGATATAATAATAAATAAGAAAAGCAGCAATATCTCAGATCATTATCCTGACCTTTAAACAGTTAATAAGATGAAATAATTGTTTGCCAAGTGTCTACTCACTCAAGAAGAAATATTATTTTACTATAAAAATTGGAATATCCATGTTCAATCAATTAAAACTTACGAGGTACTTTTTTAATCTTTCATTCGAAAGTCTTTATCTGGATGATGAATTTATCCATTTCTGCTACAGACAACACATCTCAGAGATGAATAATCCGACTACGACTACTTCGCAACACTTTTAATAACCTACTTAAGAGTGTGACGTTTGCTATCGATTAAAGACCATCTGGATAAAAGTCGAGACGAATCGTCTGTATGTAAGGACTAAGATGACGTAAAGGGGAGAAAGTTTACGTACAGCAAGATAAGGGAAGGAGAGAGAAAAAGAAGAAAAGAAAAGGGAGGACAGTATAAGCTTTAGAAACTAAATCGATCAGGTGACAAGAATAATGATCCTGTTTGATATTCTTGTATGCCAAAGTATTCAAAGAACCAATGAAAACGGAATTCGTTGACAACGTACAGGTCTATTGATGGTACTGAAATGTAGAATAGAGAGTTATGAAAACTATAAGTGTATAGCAAATTATGTATTAAAACGGTTAGAATTATTTACTACTTAATCAAGTCATTGGAAAAAGTTTAATATTACATTACTTTGCTATTTTTCGAAAAAATTCTATTTTTTTTTATTAGGTACATATTTAACAGGAGAAAATAATACGTGAATGGTACAAAAAGGAACGTCATATTTTCGACGAACGTAATATTAGCTTTGCTACACTTTTGCTACACCTCAACGAGAAAACAGCGCTACCATAATGCACAATTTATAAACTGCATTAAAAGAACAAAGAACGCAAACTATTTACGACCCTAAACAGAACATCCAACTACCTTTCTACCCACAACTGTTATTTCAAGACGATTATGCTAAATACTTCACACCGAAGAGACGTTCGTCTATGACGGCGTCAATCACAATCCAATCGAAATCTTTTATTAAAGTACAGATAAATGGGATCGTCCTATACCCCTAGATAACTTAAACCCCAGCTAATTTCCTGTCTGGAGGCCATCATGACGAACGTGCTCAGGATCGAGACGAACGAAAAATAAAATGACCGTCCTCATTATTGTAATTCCCCCGTCGCGACGTATCGGTCCGCGATGAATTTCGCGTTAATATCACGACAAAACGACGACGACGGCCTTCCTACGCTCCTCTAGCCGGCGTTAAACGTAGATTAGACTGGCGCGGTGCTCCCCCGCGTATAACGCGTGATAAAGTGAAAATATCCCCTGCGGGTAGAGGATTGGTCCCCATCAAGCGGCCGCCGGGATAAGGAAAGAGGGGCCATTTTTCAGCGGGCGTCTCCTTATCTGAGAGTCGGGGAACGGCGACACCGTGTAATACCGTGGTAACGGCTTCTATGCATTCATAAGATATTCATAAGCCCACCGTCTCGATTCTCGTGGCCGACAAAGGGCAGGCCAACGACTATCCTGATGGCCGTATAAAGAATCTCCAGGCGCAACGACGACGCGTCGAAAAACGCCCGGCGTCGAGTTCCTCGCGCGCTTCTGTCGCGGAATCCATCAAATTTCAGGGAGTTTTCTAGGGAATTGAAAGATGCGCTAGTTGACAGATTTCTAGGGTTGCATGTCAATGTTCGTAGTAAGTAGAAATTTTAGACTACTGGAAAGTAATCTAGACTAAATTTCCGTGCAATTTTCTAAGCTAAGGAATGAGAGGTGCGTGTGAATGTTTTTAGCAAGTGTAAATTTTCGGTGACTGGAGCCTGGAGAATATTTGGACACGGTCCTATTGAGATTTAAGTGTGCATGAAGAAGGCTGAGCGTTCTGTTTATGCGTAACGAGTGCTTGGGACGAATGCATGGCTTTAGCAGCATGTGATAACTTTTTCTGGGAATGAAAAGAAAGCGTTATGTGCATATGGAAAAGAAAAGAATGTATGCCGGTGTGAATGTTATGTGAAAGCAGGGAATGTATGGAAACGTCACGAGTGAAATTTTGAAACGAAGAGCAGAAAGACATTAAAAAGTGAACACACCCAACAGAGTTAAAATGAATACATTCATTGCTATTGTTAAAGTGGCAGTCCGAATATCCAGTCAAGTTGCTACACTGAGCACAATCCCAATTGAAATTTATACCTCAGCGACCTTCAAATTTACCAAGAGAACAACGAAGCTACATGTCCGTTAGCAAGAAAAGACTGTTCTTTGCTTCTTGGAGAGCCTAGAGCTAACTGTGCTGCGGTGGAGTCCGCGCTAGAGACAAAGAGACCCAGGGAAACGTCGGTAGGAGAGAGGAAGGGGGGAAGGCAAGCTGTAAATTTCGCCTACGCCCGCTAGGTGGTTTAATGCAGATTTAGATAGGTCGGTCGGGCGCGCATGCGGCTTTTAGGTCTTAGAGACTTAGCCTAATTAATTTATAGACTGCGCCCTTATCTGTTGCTGCCGACGTCGTTGCCGGCTGCATCACGGTGTACAACACGACGCGGCTGTATAGGTGCCCCGGAGATACCTGCGAGTTGCCCTAAGTGCCGTGAGAGAAGCAGCGAGGTAGCGGAGTTACCTTTGCTCTCTTCGGTGATAACACCTAGCTACCGGGGGCCTCGATACATCTCTGCGTTTCTCGGAGGAAAACGTATCACGGTGCAAGAAGTTTCGCCGCGTCTTCCCGGTGCTTCTGCCCGGGTTTTGCTGCAGTCGTTTCGCGGGATTGTCTTGTAAATAGATAGGATTGCGTATAGAGCGAATTACGGTCGTTAACTTGCTTCATCCGACTGCTTGGCAGCGTTGTGTTCGTTGGTTTTTACGCAACTACGTTCCACCGCAGGGTGAAATATTTCGAATTATTCCTGGCTGAATGCATACACTGTATCGTGGGTTGAAAAAGAATTTTGGTAATTTAAAAATCTTGCTTCGAATTTTTCTGATATGTGGAGAATTATCGTGCAAGTATTGTGTAGTTTCGAGTTTTTAATTCTTTAGGGTGAAAACGGTCGCTAAACGAGTATATCCTCTTCTTCTTCGGCCACGGATAGTATGAAAACTGTAAGAGATGTCTGAAAGTTTTTTAATTAAAATTTAATGGGGGATTATACTTTAAGAAGTCGAGTGTTTAAATTTCATGCAGTTTATAATTTACGAAGACAATTCTCTCTACTTTTATTTCTCAAGATTACGTTTCTATCAAAAACCATAGATTCATTACCTCAGTTAAATCATTATTTTCGACTACTGACGCTTATTCCGTATACAAATCACTAGATTGTATATAGTGATAAACTACATGAAACATATAGTACTGATCCATAAACTATACCTCAGTCATGCAGATGTAAAAACCGTTTGCTCCCATAATCATTAGTATCTATATTTTTAAATGACAGAATGAATAACTAAGTGATAATAATAAATAGTCGAAGACACGGACGATTTATAGTCAACAATATCATTCGGAACACATTTTCCGCCTCGTAACTATAGCTGACATTGCTGCACGCAACCCATAACCCGGCTATGCAGAAGGCTGCAGTCAAACTAGGTACAGGAGTTGCACATACGTTACAGCCAGTGACTGCGCCTGCCGTGCCGTGGATTCATGATATGTCAATTGGAGAGCGAAAGAGTACGGCATCGCAAGCGCCTATTCGCTGAATACATGTTAAAGTTTGATAATACTGAAATAACTTTTGGAGTCTACAGAGTCATTAACCCCCTTTCCAGGTGCTTCTAAAAAATGACGGTCGTGAAATGAATCTTAGAGCCAGGGTTTCTACAAGTGCATACTAAATGAGGAATCTAGAGAGTTTCATTTTGCGTGCATAGAATATATATTATTATGATTTGATACCAGTATAAATGCAAAGGCGTACACATTACGGCTAAAACCAACGACACTGAGCAGTGAATAATGGAATCAATAACTCTAGAGTCATGAAATCCTTAACAATCTGGATAATCAAATTTTATTCGATAATAATGACAATGAGGATAACTCAGAAGCATAAACACCGATATAAACGTACAAATAAGCTGATCAACCTCATAACGGTGATTGATTTCGCCAATCAAACACCCCGAAATATCCGACGAAAAAGTAATTTTAGAAACTCTGACCTAGATACAGGTAATCAAGGATTCCTGAGTGCAATACGTATCCCCTTAGACATGTGAGAACTGATATAGACTATTCAGAATTCACGGGAGTTCGTTATCGAATCCGGTACAATCGACCTAACATCCGTGGAAACTAGAATAGTCGATTCCAGCTTTGTGAAACTTGATCACACGACCGTAGGACTCAATTGGGATAAGTGAAGAACCGCCGGATTAGGTAGACATAAATTAACCTACTGAGTTTATACAACTTAACTCCAATTATTCTAGTTATAGGTACTGATTTCGTGATCTTCAGTGGTATTCAAGCAACTGGAAAAACATTAGGCACTTATGGAATACCTGCGATGTTTTAGGGGCTATACGAGCCTCAAAAATGTTGATGCATCCCGAGAGTCTCGAAAGGTTCGGGAGTTCAGACGATGGGTGGGGTCGGGTTGGTCTGGGAGTTTGGTAAGAGGTTTCGAAAGCCTCAGGGGTTTCTGGAATCCTGGAGGCTGAGTGCCTCGTGAATATCGATGATCTAAATGTCTCATAGTCTAGAATTTTGAAAGCTCCATAGAAATCGCAGTAATTTCGATATTACCTTTTTGTGATTGGTCCTCGAGGTTTTAACATTCCATTAATAGTGGAGAACAAAAATTTTGCTATGCCGTATCTTTTCAAAATGACATTTTAACTCTGAAATCCCCTTAGATCTCGATTAATATCATCGAGTATGTAGTTTGTAATTATCTGTATACGTGAGATTAACATTCTGTATTTATGAAGTTAACTGTTGTAAGGTGTGAGATTTGTACATTTGGTTTAGTTTTGTCACGGTAGTCGCCAAC
The DNA here is from genome assembly GCF_001272555.1 of Dufourea novaeangliae. Lineage (NCBI taxonomy): Eukaryota > Metazoa > Arthropoda > Insecta > Hymenoptera > Halictidae > Dufourea > Dufourea novaeangliae. The sequence goes on along the minus strand of NW_015373885.1, from coordinate 3,319,258 downwards.
GAACCCTTCATTACCCCGATGGTTTTTCCATGTACCGACCCTGCGATACAGATCTCCTCAAAAACCCGACCGTTCGCCGAGACAGCTTTTACCCGGATTACGAAGGACGCCATTCCTAGACAGCCCTTTTCCAAATTCCTAATGTCGCCAAGATGTCTTCCCATGTATCCCTATTTCCTAGGTTATCCTTTTCTAAATTCCTTAAACTTAGCGTCCACCCCCTCAGACAGTCATTTTCCGAACTTCAGCCACATCACAACGTCACTTTGTCCAACTGTATTCATATTTGTAAATAATAGTTAAATAAAAACGTATTAAAACCTAATTCGGAGTTACCTCGACGACAGTTTTAGATCGAGCGAATGAGGTGCGAGTGAAAAGTTTTTGGGCCTCGTAACAGTTTCTTCGAATGAGAGGGGCTGCGTTGCGACGTCGTGACTGAAAATCGACACATGGCAAGAATGTGTGAATGCGTGTGTGAACCTATGACCGAGCGTGATTATGTATGAAAGGAAATATAAGAGAGAAGTTAGTCGGAGAGCGTATGTCATAAGCGCCAGTGTTAGAAGTGTTCCCTAGTGATTTTTTAAAGCACTTTTTAGAATAAACCTTTTATTTTTTACCAACAACCAGTTTAATTTTATTCCTACACTATTCAAGGTTGTACACGCTTTAGATAAAAAATTTTACTGGTTTTCATGTTGTCTAAAGTGCTCTGTATCCTGGTTTACGATTGTAGGATTGTTCGCGCCCTCGCCCAAGATTCTAGAGTAATTTGCATCGAGTCTCCCAGGAATGTGACCGTCTATTGAATTCGCAGTGTCCAGGTTTGTCAGCGATGATATCAAGGGATCAAAAGTTGACTGAACCGGATTCGCGTGCTCTTAGGTGGACTGCATTGCGTCCCACGGGTGCAAAGTTTTCTGCAGTGTATAGCACCGGTCTGTACCCGTTAGTCCCGAGTTCCACGGTTTCTGAAATCGTCTGCACTAAACCGGATGTTCCTGGGTTCGTCTGTATTAATTTCCACGCAGTTACGTTCACCTGTGCCGGGTCGAATGACAGTCGGGACATTTTTTTTTCCGTCATATCTAACACATTTGTGTTAGATCGTACGAGTTCCAGCTGCAGCTGTTACCATTCGAATAAATTAGGTAGCAGAGTTCTCAGGTTTTACATATTTGGAGGAACCTAGATTATACGGCTGTTATATATGATACTTGGTTATTCTACTTCAGTTATTATTCGAATACTTACCATTTTCGGAAAAATTTATTCTTCTTGCGAGAAATATTTTTTATGACAATTAAGGAATGGTTGCAAAGATTTGATAATGTAACCCGTAGGATTAAAAATATAATGTCTTAAGTATAATGACAAAATGTATTACAGTACTGTGGATGTTTATGTATGCAGCTCATAAGCACCAGGACACCTGGCTTCTATCAAGAAAATGTGAAGTTCCGTAAAAATGATATATTTGTAGACGCTTCTGTTACCTCATATTAGCGTAAATGTTATTCATTGAGATCAATATCCCCGAAACAACGTTTCAGCCTCTCGACAGTTTCGTAATGTCTTATTAGATTTACTTCATATTGGATGAGTGACCTAATACTATTTCACATGGCAGGCTGGGAACGTCAATTGACGTCTTTATTTTGAAACGTTATAAACCAGATACGTCAATTCACGTTCATTATATGTTTTCCTGTAACGATCTCCTCAGACAATAATTTAGTAAACTGTGCGGCTGGTGATAAATTCAACGAAATAATAAATGTTTTACCTTTTCCGGGAAAGAAATTTCATTAACGTCAACAGACATTTTACAAAGGTGACATATAATCCACAATACGTTAAGATAGGATCCTAATACTTCTGGAGTGTATGTCTAAAATGTTACCCGAAATAGTCGAAATTAATTAACGAAGGAAAATAGGTTCATACATACACAACTACACTCCCGCTCATAAGTATGAGGACACTTATCTAATTTAGCGGTGGCTACGCGCTGCGACTGGTAGGCAGCGTTACCGCGGGAACTCGGCTGGCAAACTCGCGCTCTGATTGGTCGGGGTTTTTCGTTAATATCTCGGTAACGAAGCCTCAGATTACATTGTTGCTAAGGAAAAACTTGTTCCAATTCACCCCCTGAGTGTCCCATTTCCGGGTTGGACAACATTTTTGTTACACCCTGTATACAAATCATTTCTGTGACGGCAACACCTCTTGCATTTGCTTAGAGGTCTGCCAAGTTGACACCTTTCCAGCAACTACCCGAATCCTTCCTCGTTTGTATATATACGTCATTAGCCGACCATCGACTATCTCCGCGTCTAAGGCAGGGTCTGCTAGGTACCCTTACTGACGATTCCACTAACAGGCCCAGGATGAAATGTCCCCTCTCATTTCCTTTCCACGCCCCTAACAACTACTGCAGCCCAAATTTCCAATTAATTTTAGCATCACACTTTCATCAAATCATTCTACAGTAATACTGATTTCTTTCTTTAATTATCAGATCAGGTACTATACTTTTGGCCGCTAGTGTACTTATGAGCGGTAGAGTACACCCACGAGCAAACTCGGTTTCGCTAGGGGAAAAAGTGGCGTAACGATAAAGTCCTCCTACCGCTTGATAAATTTACTTCAAATACTGAAAGAAGTGTTAAACCGAATGTTAATTTGGTATAAATTTCATTAACCCCGAGACCAAGTGGTAGTAGGTTTTTTCCTTAGATAACTTTTTTCCCTAGAGGAAGCCGAGTTTACTCGTGAGGGTACATGACATTTACGGATTCAGGACAACCTGTTAACTACATGAGAGAAACTTCCAAACATAACACCTCATCTGATCTTCACTCACACGTAAGAAAGAACGAATGATTATCATTCACACGGTTGAACGATTACGGAAATCCCCCGACGATGTTCGAACAGAACAGGATCCATCAATCTCATCGTTCCAACCTTGCCGCTCTATCCAAATCGTTGTCGTCGCCGTCGAAGGCGACGAGCCGTGGAACGTTGAAGCTCGTTAGATCATCCAATTCCTCTGCACCCTGTTAATTGCGTCGCACCAGTAAACACGCGTGCACGCGATTTAGTTTATCGCTCGACTTCGCGTCGCAGCCGACCGGCGCGACGTCGACGACGACATCGCTATAATTGTGCCTCTCGTCGACAGATTCCGCGCGTGGAGAAGGGTGGCTAAGGGGGATGAAAACGAGGGTAGGGACTCTGTACACCGTCGGTCCTGGAGGCAATCGAATTTTCTTGGGGGAATCTCGGAGTAAACCGGCTTCATGAGCGCACGCCTTCAAAAGCGTCAACACAAAGGCCGGCTGAACCGTGTGCCGCATCGAGACTCCTGGAATTGGGTTTTTAATTGGTGAGAAATGGGACTTCGGTGTGACCCACTTAAAGTATGGTCTCACGTTCAAGTTCGAGAAGTACGCATTGATTCATCGGGCGCGACTGGACGGGGAAACGTTCTCTGCGTTTATTCCTTCCGCGTGTTTCCGTCTTTTCTTAGCGACACATTAGGGTTGTTGTTGATGCACTTGCTACTGAGATTTTTAATAGATTCGATGTTTGCCATTGGTGTGGACATTACTTCGGAAAGAAAATAAAATGGTAAAATATAGGCCGAAAGCGGCTGACTACTGAATTTCGAACTAAAACTGTATTGACTAGAGATGGCGTGAACTGCTACTTGTGAATCACTCGTGATTCGATCACGTTCGTTCCCAATCACGGTGATTTTTCACAGTGATTCGTGATTTCTCGTGATCGTTTCTGATTGGTGGAGAAACCTAACAGTTCTTTACACGTGACACATAATCTGTATATTTTATATTAACGACATCAAAACAAAAATTCGAGTTATATCGTATAAAGTGAAGGAATAATTAGAAACAATGAAGAATAATGAATAAATTAATGATTATAAATTATAATCTACATGTTACCTAGCAAATCATTCTTTTAGAATTTTTTGTTTTTTCTACTGATTTTTACAAACACAAATAGTAACGTAATTCAACGTAAAATCATATTGAATACGTTTTTCTGTTTAAAGATCAAGGACTTACGATCGCAGTGAGCAAATTCACTCAAGATAAAAAAATCGCAATCACGGTCGTAAATGAAGTTAAATCACGACCGTGATCGTGATTCGGTGATCACTGTGATAAATCACCGTTAGTGATTTTGCACGCCATCTCTAGTATTGACATATTAATAAGGATTGAAATGGATAGTGATTTTCCTGTCTTTTGCTAGCGAGTTGAAAATTGTTGATTCACTTACTACTGGACTTTGTAATAAGTATGTTGAATGTTTGCAATTGGAGTAAATATTACTTCAAAAAGAAAACGAAATTAGTGAAGTACAGGGTGGGCCAAAATTCCCTTGACTTGATCAATATGTACATACAATTATTAATGAAATTCCAATTCATTAATGGATTGGACAATTTCCTTACGCAAAAACGACTTAAGAAACAAGAAGATACTGAGAACTCCTTTCAGCAGTTTCTTCCTTTCCGAAATTCGGAATTCTATGTCCCCGGGATTGATGCTATTGTAATACATAGTCTCGTAAACATTATGGAAATTATTTTAAATAAAAATGTTCAATTTCCGTAGAGTTATGTTCTTTTTTTAGGATAAACCGCTTAAAACCACGGAAACTATCAGGAACTAACAGCATATTAAAAAAAACATGTTACTCGAATTAACAGCCTTTTTACATCTTTCGGTAGTTCACTCGTTGGTGCCTAATACGAATGAGTCAATACCTCGCAAAAGGTACTGTTCGTGTCTATTCAATCGACAAACCTACCGAAGCGAACAGGGGCCGTGGCGGTTCGGCGCAGAGAAATACCAGAAAATTGATGGACTACCGCGAAACCGATGCGAACCTCGTTACGGATAATTTTGATCCGTAGTCAAATACCGTATTGGCATAGAATGGCGGCAATCTTGGTCGATGCGGGCTCGATCATGGATCCTCGATATCTGATCAGGCAAGTGCTCGTGCATAGGAAGCAGTCAGCTCGGAAATAGGGTGCAGACCGTCGTACCGTTGCGGCCAAGCTGGCAGATAGCGTTGCATATTTCATGGTGCACCGTAACGTAATGTACGCCTCGCATGGGAAATCCTATCGCGGCCACGGTGCCCAGGCCTCCATTCCCGAGCCTTGTAACCCAATCCGTTGTCCTGCGGAAAATGCAGTCTGGCGGTGGGCTTCATCCTGTATCTATCCTGTTACATTTTCACGTTCTTTCTTCGTTGGTTGCTTTATCACTGTACTATGGATGTCTGTATATAGTGCAATCTTCTTCGAATATTTTGCAGAAGCTATCATTCACGCTATGACGACCCGCTGGCTTCGAGAATAACTTTTACCAGGTTTCTTTATGTCAACAATTAACACAATATGGTTTTTCCTATGAATGCAAAACTATAGTATATGTTTAATATATATTCTGGTAGAGAATTAAAACTGTATAAAACTCATTGTCAGTATATTAAGGTTTTAAGTTGATGTTAAGAAATAATAAAAGTGATAAGTTTCTTGCCTGCTACTGTATCTATGTAAAAAGTTGAATAACTTTAAATATCTGAGAAGTATCTATATAATTTCATCGAATCAGGAGTTCGTTTAACGGGGTAGTAGAAAAGCAATGTGATTAAATTCAAACTTATATATAGAAATTTCAGTTTTAATAACTTCAACAAGCGATGTAGACATTCGTGAGCTTTTCTGTACTTCCTAAATTTTTCACATTGATTTATGCAAATAAGTTTTTCGGAACATTGTCATCGATCGACTATATCGATGACTGAGATCAGAAGCTCCATCGTGAAACTTTGTAAATCAATGTTGTCGTATATACATTATCTACTCTGAAAAATAATTTTAATTAACATTCATGAAGAATCTATTTTATTCCTAATAAAATAAAATTTCTATTTAATTTAGGTTGTTACAAGATATTCCATGATAACCTTAATACATACGAGGTGTCCTCAAAATTATGGTATAACCGGTCGACTGGTAATTCTACATACAAACATAAGTCGAAAAAAAGAATAACATTTTTTCATGTAAGGCTACGTTTACCAGAAACTTCGGTTTGGACATTCATCTAAAACGTGTGTATTCATGCGAGCAATAAGTAGAAACAGCCTGCGATGAACAGACGCGTTAGCCAATTCCTATTCTGTTATCCGTGTATCCAACAAATTTTCACATTCTATTATCTCAAAAACGAAGCATTACTCGCAAAAACTTTATTCTTTTCTTTCGACTTATTTTTGAGCGACTTATTATTGAATAGACACAATTCTGAAGAAACCCTATATAAACGATCGCAATCTATTCATTATTTATTTATCGTTTATTTAATTTTTATGAACACGTGAGGTTCATAAAGAAAATGAATATCACTAAAGTTATAAAAATGAAATTCAGTTAATATAAAGTAATCAATGACAATAGTACATGTAAATACTTCTACCGTCACCGAACCGTCCTCCCTGTCTGACCAAACCCGGATCATTCCACTGCTGGGCTTCCAGCACGAACATCTCAAGATCCCTCCTCTTCCATTTCCGTGAATCTTCTTCCCCCATTTTTATTTCTCCCAGCTTGACTGTTCAATCAAGCAGAGAAAGTTTCCATCTCGGATTTTTCCTTTCCGGTGAATGGAGAAAAGTTCCACGTAAACCTTACGCGGGGCCCCATTAAAGGGCCACTAATTCCGCGACTCGAAACTTAGTCCGTCGTGAACAAAGGCCGGGCGCGGCCGCGGTGGACGGAAACTTTTCAGAAATCCATTACCTTCCCCCCCTTCCACCGCCGGGCTCCGCGGATCCGTCATTACAATTTGATGTCAGGGCAAAAGCTTGTTCCCTGGAGGGAGAAACTCGTCGAGTTTTCCTCGGTAGGCGACTTCAACTCGGGACGAATATCTCCGGGAACCGCTTATAAAGAGGCTACAAGATTACCTTCAATTGGCGAGATTAAACGCGAGCACGATCGTGCTGTAAATTCGACGGGTGTGCCACCCCTTATCTGGCGGGAAGAGGAGCCAACTATCAGTTCGGTAGCCGGGGGGCAGAATGCTGGACCGACGGCTGCGTGCGGAAATTGGATCTCGCTCGATTCACGATCAAAAGGTTCGTCTTACCTGAAGGAATTCAACTGATTTCCTTCGCATACCGTCGCGAAGCCGTCGCCACCGAATCTTGGCAGCCGCCGCGTCGTGCGAATAAACGCGGCCTTCCTCTTCCGACGTCCAGGCGTCGACAAAAGAGAAGTAAGAATTGGACGATGAGTTTCTGCAAGGTATTTCGTCATTTTCTGAGAGGATGAAGTATCGTGTACTGGGCAGATGAGGACGGGCTGTACGATAGGGAATAGGATATTTTTTTCCTTTCATGGTGATAGATAGTACAGTCTGTTTTACGAAAACGTTGGAACGATACCTGAAAAAATAACTGATATTTCTGAAAAATTACAAAAAAAGGGCTTATAGTATATTTAAAACTCTACGACGCGTCATTAAGAATCTGTCAGTTTGGCTTCATCTGTCATTGTACACACTCGAATTTCAAAATGAGACGGTGGCTCGTTACACGATAAAGACAGACGAGTTCATAAGGAAGTTACTGAAACACTATAGGGCTGCAAAGAATATTGATAATTTTGAAAAAAGGATGGGAAACGCGAACGACAACTGATAGGGAGGACAAAACCATTTAAACATTTTTTTTAATTTTGTGAAAATTTTAAATTTTTTAAAAGGAAAAGGTCTGTTGTAGTCTACTAGAGAGTAGTTTGGTGAAGATAATTTATCTTGGATGTTACAAGAAGTCAATCATACAAAAAACCGCTTCTAGGAAGCTAAGCTTCGTGGAACGCCTATACTTACTTTAAAGCAGCTATGCCGCCAAATTAAACAAATATGGAGGACATTTCTTGAATGGTAGAGGCTATACTTGAAGATTAAGGGGATTATGCATTATATTAAGTAATTGCGTTGTAGTGTTTCAAATGTACTATAAGCCTGTTTTTGAATTTTTTAAAACTATCCATTGTTTTCCCAAATATCGTTCCAACGCTTTTGTGAAACAGACTGTACGTGGTATTGTCAGTTGGAATAATCACGACTCAATCAGGGGTAACTTTATCCTAGTCAGAGAATTATCATTTTCGATTTCACAGGTCTTTTGCAGTATTTTTAGGTGAAGTACCTTTTCACATAAAAATCAGCTTAATTCAACAGTTTGCACAGCTTGGAAAATCGAAAATGATCATTTTCTGATGTGGGACAAAGTTACTTCGATTGAGTCAAAATTACTTTAACTTACAGTGGGTTAAATTTTAAGGCAGAAATATTTGGATTCGTATTGTATCATTCATATCGTTGATAATAATGGTTTTTCGAGTTGCATTCACAAAATACTTAATTTAGTATTTAGAATAATTTACTTAATGCAGACCCTTCTTCTAATGCCCTTTCTAGATATTATCTATCGACGAAGTTCTTTGTACGACTCATCTTAATCAAACTGAAAAAAATTAGATGAGAGGTAAAGTAAATTAATGATTTTCACATTAATACATTAAATTCGTTAACGTTGCGGTTTTAGCGGTCTGTTCGGATTATTAGATGTTTAATTTTGGTCCACTGTAAAAAGACGAGGTTGCTCAGCACTGTTTTAGATATATGAGAATCTTACTTTAATATTTTTATTGTGCTATAAAAACAATTTTAGAAATTCTACATACATAGTCCGTAATTGTAGCAAAAATAGCAAATAATAGAAGTCTGTAAATTGTTCTTTAATAGCTGTTTCTCTTATTTCTCTTAGCTTAATGGAAAATAGATGTTACACTTTTATATATTTTACATACATTTTTATTCGTGATAATCAGTACGTCTGCCTTACTCGAAGAAAATGTAATGTTTCATGCAAATTCACCACAATTGTCCATATCTCCCGTGTAATATATCACATCGACATAAGTAATGAAAATTTTTGTTTAATATCTTTTCATTATTACAGATTCTAGAATAGTTTTAAAGAACTTTGTCTCAGGAAATGTTTTTTTTTAACAAACTACAGTGACTTATAATGTGTTAACGTATTCGAACATCCATTTTGCTTCCCACTATATGATATACATAGTAAAAATTTATTGTTATTAAGTATACTTTTAAAAAAATGAACCTTTCAATTCTGGAGATGAATGTTTGAGTATCGTTCATATATCTAAAAATTTTCAAAGTAATGTCTCCTCTCCATTCTCCATTTCTATGTATATACTATATTACAATTGTTTCCAGTAACCGGCTCGGTTTTTCATTACAAAGCCAACAACATCGTGGAACACAAAGCGAAAGCAATCACAGTTCTATTAATTGACCGTGCAGTGCACCACGTTGTCGGCGGACGCTGGAAGTTAATACGACAGTTAATTGCTCTTACGATCCACCGGGCGGAAAAATGAATTTCCGCGCGGAACCGAGCGCACTAGGGCTAGTTTCGACGATTGTAGCGCGAATACTCAAGAACGCAATTGTGGAGCCCGTTTATTTATCATCGCGAGCTTCGGACGAGAACGCTCGAGCCACCAGAAAAATTCATCTCCGGACAATGAATTTTTGAGATTTAATTTCCGCAACAATGTTTCACTGTACCTCGTTCGCGCATCGGCATTCTGGCATAAAAATGCCTTTAACATGATTTCGAATAAATACAAAACTGAAACTATCAGTTGAATTTAACAGGAAGTCGGAATTGTATTCTTTCAAATAATACAAATTTAAACGGGAATATCGTCTAACTTGTAGCATTCATTGCTCGTAGTTGAAACGGAGAAGAAGAGTCAGGATACGTAGTTTGTATGATTACTGAAAAATAATACGATATTATTTGGTGTATCGATCGAAATGAGCAGAGAAAGATGATAACATTTGAAGAATGTAGAAGAAATGGATATACACTCCCATCCGTTAGCCTGTAGAGCAAACAAAGCTTATGTTTAGACTCCAGAGGGGTTGCTTATTTTTCTTAGTATCTCACAATGACAAACTTCTAAAAGTTCTAACTCGAAAATATAAGAAGTCATGAAGAAACATGCCCATTCTCTAAAGGTTAGTATCAGGACACTTGCAAAATATGAAGATATCAAACATCATCATGGAATCATTGAGGCTCCTGAATAAGTTTTACCTATGAACTATTAAAGTCTGATACAATATACTTACATACGTTAAAACGAGATAATGAAAGCAATATAAAATTTGTTATTTTCATGAAACATCAAATTTACTTCTGATACAATAGGTGTCTTAACCCTTCTGTAGTATTCAGATCTCTTTTGATTCAACTATGTGGTCGTTTCTTTAATACCGTTACAACTTTAGACACCTTTTCTCCTTAATTTTAATCTCGTCTGTTTAAAAATCTTTTTAGGTTTGCGAAAAGTGTAAAAAATTCTCATTCCTCGTCATTACTTCAAATACAGTACATGGTAGTAGGTAGCGTACAAGGTAGCGTTGGCTACAAATCGCAGCGCGTAGCGACTGCTAGCGCGGGAACTCGGCTGGCAAACTCGCGCTCTGATTGGTCGGGGTTTTTTGATAATATCTCGGTAAGGAAGCCTCAGATTATATTGTTGCTAAGGAAAAACTTGTTTCAACTCACCTCCCGAGTGCCCCATTTCCGGGTCGGACAACATTTTTGTTACATCCTGTATAGCTGAA
>NW_015373885.1:3270636-3308438 GCF_001272555.1 Dufourea novaeangliae | reverse complement strand
TTCCCTACATATAAGTCTGATTTAACTAGTTGCGTTGAAAATGAATTTCAATCGTTCAAGTCCAACACGGCAACGGAGTTGCGCCAAAGTTGTGTTCCAGTAGTATACGATTATTATAACTATTACCGTTTCGCAGTTCGAAAACAGTTTGAACTGGGATATTCGTTAACGAGTGTATCGGAACTTGAAACCGTTACAAGGTTTTTGCTTCGAGCGTATAATTAAGACCCGCGGGGGAACCGTGCGCTGAAATGAGTTTCAAGGAACAAGGAACGTTTTATGTAACGGGACGGGAGAGACCGTGAAGGCGTCGCTTGACGATGGGCTACAATTTAAAATCAAATTCTCGGACCGTCGAGCTCTCGGTGCGATTTCGCCTTACGTCAGAATAAGCGCAGTCGCAATAACCAAGCTTCTGAACAAAGATTTTTCAATTTATTGGATCGAAGTTATATAATCGCGGTACTATGGTTTGTTTTTCTAAAGAAGATGCCTGGGAGGTTGACCTGCCTCGGCGCGTAGCCTGGTGGGGATCCAACGCGAGCTATGTATTTCGTGCGACGTTGTGACGGTCTCAATGCCACTGTGTGTCTCTTTCCATCCTCCGGCACTGGCACGAGAGTCTCTCGCTCAGACGCTCGGTAAACGAACTTTCTTCTTTACCCTGCGATTTCCACGTGTAGCGTTTAATAACCTACGTATTAATTTAATCCCCTTTTAATATGTTGCTCAATATTTGGGTACAATACATTCTTTCGAAAGAAATAAACTTTTTCTTATTCATGTATTTTAACTCTTGACGTGTGAAAACGTTCAGCGTCTCGTCAACATTCTCCGCCATTTTCAGACAATGGATGATTGACAGTCCCCACTCCTTGAGATTGTAGGTAGGTCCTTCTCGAGAGGTTTGTAATACGTGCGATGGAGACAGACGACCGTAGGCGAGGACTCACGTAGACGGTCGCACGTCATTGGCCAAGACGCGAAGAATTAGAGAGACACAAGTGCCGTAGATGTCTTGCGATCGCGGCAACACCGCGAAAACTCGGGCCTACCTCCCAGGCATCTTCTTTAGAAAAACAGACTATAATTCCGATCACTGCGCCTGTAGGATGGGAATACCAGTCAAAGTAGAACAATGATTTCTGTTGCAGTAAGAGTTGAAATTAGTTCGACTTATAGAAGGAAGTCAAAGTACGATTCGTTCTTATCGAACTTACATTATTCACCAACTTTACGCTAAACTTACTGTTCTTAACTTATAAGGGAAATTGCGGCAATTTGATGCAACAGGGTGCAATGAAACACCGACAGTATCTCGATATCCATAAATATTGTTGCATCAGAGTGCCCCAACTGCCCCTAAGTATGATTTTTCTGTAACTTTGCTCAAATGTTTACAGGACCAACCTACGAATTTTACCTAGGTTGGTGCTACTTTTAGACTTGAAGGGAGAAACCACCCTTTTACTTCATCGCTCTTAATTTCTAAAGTAGGTACAAAAGATAACGAAAATAAGTTTAGATAAATTTCATATCGTTTTTAATTGTCCATATATCGGCAGGACGAAATTTTGAAAAAAATTATTTTGTTAAATAATTATATTTACGGGTTGCTTTGAAATCGATGTCGGTATCTCTACTCTAAACAATATAACACGAATGTCAATCTCGAAAGTCAAAATAATCTGTTTCATTTAAGCAGCTACTCATGTTTGAAACCGTAGCATCTTCAAAGGGCTCGAAATCGCAGCGGCAGGGTTAATGCGACGCGATCTCGCACCGAATCGAGTTCACGATCGTTCGCGAAAAATCAGGCGTTAAATCGCCGTTGAATTTCATCGCGAATCGCTCGTGGATTTTCCCGTAACGGTTGAATAGGATCGAAACGCAGAGGCGGCGAGGATGGCACACGAGTTTTTTATCCCTCTAAAAATCTCCTGCAAAGCTCGCGTCTGGAGGCCTTTTTCATTTGCAGCCGTCGTTCCTCGGCTCCCGGCGAGAGAAAACGCGTTCAATGTGTTACTTTACTCGCAATACTCGTTCCGCAGCCCTAGAATTTGACAGCCTATTTGTTTTCATCGAGTCGCGCCGGCAGAAACGGGACAGTACAGTCGATTTTTACAAAACCGTTATCGCGACGCTTCTATGTAGTTTCGCTAGGCGCCGCCGGATGGCGCTCTCGCTAACCCTCGCGAGACATTAAATTTATATTTGCCACGATGGCCTCAGAGAAACAAACGCCCGCAGCCGTTTTCCCGCGAATAAAACAACCACGGCCGGTACAGACGGAATCAGTCCGCTTGCTGGACCAAACGGGGGCCATGCAGCTCGTTTGAAAAGCGACCCGTGTGTCGTCGCCGGTAGTTGGCTTGTTCCCCGGAACGAAATTACCCCCGTGAATTCCCGACCCCGTGTAGTGCTTTCCTCTTCCGTCGAGATTCTGGTTTAGTGGCGTTTCGATCCATGGGAGCATGATTCAGACGTTTTGCACCAGTACTTTCGACAATGAGTCCTTTCGCATTTATGGACACGATGTCTCGCGATGTAGTGCTCTTTATGCGACTCTGTGAACGAGATATCTCGGATATGTTTTTGTTGAGGCGCAAGATATGTGGAATTATTTCGTAGCTGGGTGTTGATCATTTGTTTTTCATTTAAGCCAGAATCACACTAGCGGTCACGGTACGGTCAGATCACGTCAAATCCGGCAGCGGTCATTATCGCTCACACGTAATCCAATGAGAAAAATATACACTCGTCCCTCGATTTACGCGGAGTATTCGTTCCATTTAGTTTTTTTTTTAAAATAAATATTTCTATAACTTATACTGCCTTTTCTCTTGAGAATTTTTTTTCGTACAGGCAGACTCCACTTAGACGGTTTTTATCCGCATAGAGAAGAACCACATGGAGCAAGCACTCCGCGTAAATCGAGGGACGGGTGTAGTCTAAATTCAGATTGATCGTGATCTGACTTACGTCCTAATTATATGAGACGCATTCTACATGTTACTTAGTATGGTGTTCTTGTAATCACTAGACAATCTGAAACTTGCAATCATTTTATACAGTAAATACATATACACATGCACGTTTCCTAACCCAAACACATGATACAAAAAATTCAAAACATTTCTATCGTAAGACAATCATTCAGAATAAATTACTCGTGTCAATTAACGCTAGAACATACAAGCTTGTAAAAATGACCGATATCAAATTTTCTGTTTTCCTAATTAGGTACTGAAACAATTAATATGATTATGTCGAAATTTATGTTGACTTTTAATTTATTATTGATCTTATATTATACTATATTCTGTTATATTGTATAATATAAATATTATATATACATATTAATAGATAATATAATTTAGTCCAGTATACATTAAATTTTCGTAGTTCCAGTCTTAAGAGGAAATCGCAATCCTATAAAATAATAAGCAACCAACATCAAAATGTTGAAACTCGAAGATCCGTGGTGTAGGATATCGGTACACCAGGGACTTTGAAGCTCCATTTCACTGAAATGCAAAACACTGCAATGTGTAGCAACCGTACCGACCCGCTGAGCCATCCTGTTTGACGTGTGATCCACAGTGTAGCTCACGCCGTGAAATCATGACGTTCCGAAACGGGTCTCGTATTCCCACGTCCTCATATTTCGTTCTCCTTACGGCCCGACAGCGCTTCAACGGACTACATACATATACGAGGCGTCGTCCATCTTACGGTGCATCGTGAATTCAATTACACGCTGCGCAGAGGCGACTGACGGAAATTCACTGAGCCTTGCCCGAACACTTCGAAACGCGACCGTTAGTGACGACTTAACGAAAAGTCTTTTCTCCCCCACAGTTTGAAATTCCCCTTTCGTTTGCAAGATTCTTCTTTAGGATAGCTGTTTTTTCTTCCCCACATGATTCTATAGATTTAACACTACATTTACCAAGAAAAGTTAAGAAACAAAGTAGTTAATCAGGGACCATGCAACGTCAGTATCCATTGAATGGTGAGCTAATACTTTATCGACGTTATTAAATAAGCTACAGAATGGTTCATAAAAATGTATTTCAACGACGATCTGAAATATTTAAACATACTTTTTCGCACAGTATCTGATCCAACTCAAGTTCTTCGAAAGCTTTTACTTTAGTGCAATTTCAATAATAATTGAAATGGGTAGTGACTTTTGGTTCACCCTATATGTTTTCTTTTATCACTTGCGTAAGCAAGTGTGTTTAAATGAAATTCCAATTTTATTCAAATACCTACATAAAAGAAAATATACAGGGTGAGCCAAAAGTCACTACCCTTTTCAATTCTTACTGAAATTACGCTATAATATAGTTTAATCTGTACAACCATACACAAATTGGTGGAAGTGGACGTTCTATGTGAAACACTAATATAACAGATACAAAGACCATAAAACGGTATTTGCCTCTTAACTTTCGTCAATAAACGATACACAAAGTGTTTCAAAACATCTAAGACTGATTTAAACGCAAACTCTCATCTTACAAATCAAATGGATTTCGTAAAACTACAATTGCATAATACATTTAAAACGACCTACTCGGCTGAACCGTATAAAACAATACCCACGCTGCCCATCCATCCGTTCCTCGAGAAACAATTAATTCGGATGATCGTGCGATTAATGCAACGAACGTTCCGAAAACATTGTGTTGCGAAAATTTCAACTGCAACGCCTCATTAAATCGAACACGGGGCAAACGAATAAATTCTATCGTGCCCAGGGTACGTATACCAAATAAATGTTGTTATACGGGACGTTCAGAACCGGGGCGTCGATTAACGCGTGTATCAGAACGATATGAAAGTTGGCAATTGAACGTGAATCGTCGAAACCATTTAATCGGGACGCTCCATCGCGGAGCATTTATTCCGTGATCGCGTTTATTGGCCGCATTACGAGGGGATCGGCCCCTGAAACTGGCCGGCTGATTAAAATAATAAAATTACCGATCCGTATTCATTTGATCGGTGAGAGTCAAAGGGGAGAAACGGTATGTACGCACCCTGCCCTTCCTCCTACTGTGTATTTTCAATCGACAGGGGGCTCGTTCCAGCCGCGGTCGTGTAAAAATAATCATTCGAATCGACACCCATTTGGCCCTGCTCGTATTCCGTGATCCCGTGAAATGATTCCGTTTCATTAACCAAATATTCGACGGGGTGAGAGCCACACGCTTTTCACCGAACGCGTTTCGGGGAGGGAACGATTCACGTTCCGGATTCATGGGTGCCCGTTCGACGTTCGAAATCCCGGGAACCGAACAAAGGTCCAGATAAAATTGCGCAGTTACAGGGTCTCTCTATCTATCTTTTCAACGGGGACGAGAGCGTCCCTAAAATGTCCATTAGGCAAATGATCAGTCGCGATTTCGACGCTCGGTCTAGTTTCAACGTCGCGCGCATCCCCCTCCCTTCCGTCGACCGTTATTTATGACGAACTGAAAATACGACTCTCGTTTTACGCTTCTGCGCGGGCAGCGAATTAAATTTGTAATCGGGCGAACGAAATGTCACACCGTTGCATGTGTAACAATGATGAGGAGGAGAATGTGGGCCGGCCTTGTAATTCGGGGATACATATGATGATGCATAGGTTGCTCGAAATGTTTTCGAAATGGACCCGGATAGTGAAGAGCTGTTGCGGTGTTCGGGTTGCGGTACGAAGTACAGTGTGTCTGTGTACGTGTACAGGATGATAAAACGAAAGTAGTTCTGGTCTTATATGGTGGATTAATGGGACCTAGGTACTCGAGTGCAAGTACAAATTGTAGTCAAGACGTACTCTGCCGTCCGTAAACATTGGGGTGTGTATTAAATTTGAAGGAAATATAGGAAGCGATTAGGAAATTCATGAAGATTTGCAATACGTAGACTACGGATTTTATGTATTTATTGAACAGAGGACTATGTTAAATGTAATAGAAGACATAGATTCCATCAGGTTCGACATATTTCTCATTTTATGTTTAACACAATAAACTCTTTATGAGGATAAAGAAATTTCTGTCTTTTATTCTGCTTTTGCAAATTACTTTATAAAACTTTATTTTGCATAAGAATCCGCAGTCCAGGAATGAGCATTGTTCACAAGATATTAACATCTTGAGGGTTACTGATGCATATATGTAGGGGAGACCGGGGCAAAGTGAAAGTTTAAGTAAAAAAGTTTAAAGTAGCATAAAATTTTTTCTTTCAATAAAAATGTGTACAGATAATTTTATAATATACTTTAAACATGCTATTGACAAATTACGAGTAGCAATACTTTAAACAAACTTGAAATATTGTAAAACTCAACTTGAAAACAAAAAGCCAAAAGGCTCACTTTATTTCATGTATGGGGTAGAGTGAGCTGAAATAAAATATAACTTTTCACCTGTAACCGGCGTCGTTCCATTTTTGTATCTTAAATAATTTGACATCGTCAAGCCTACACTTATTTCTTATATACATATACTGGAGTTATATATATTTAATTTTTACTATTTTTAGGAAGGTACGGAAATCTATGTGACCGATATACCGTAGAAATAAATGACACAAGGTCGTAATTATTAAATTAACTTTTTCATTATAAAATTATAATTATTACTTAAAATTAGTAATGAAATTGAATGAAAATTGATAATATCTAATATTTAAGACGAAGTGTCATTTATAATACATTAATTAATGACGTAATGAAAAACATGAATTTATATTACCTTGGAGATCTCTAGAAAATAAATAATTATCAGCGCTAGCTGCAACTATCGTACTTTCGCGTGGTTTCGCGCCAGCTGATAAGGTTAAGCTATACTTCACTCGCGCACGCGCATCTTTTCTCGCACTTCAGTTCACTTTACCCTGGTCAGTTTACCCCAAAGATACTCAGTGGAAAATCCTTTATTTAATAATATTTGGGTTATTTTATTTTAAAACACCAGCACATATATGTTTACAAGCTTTGTTTAAACATACAGAAACAAAGGATTGTGTTAAAATAGTATGTTTATGAGTCATTTATCCACAAAGCTAATATGAAAGAAACCATTCCGAGGTACCTAAAACTTAATTCTTAATTTCTTACATGAATTTATATTGTTTAGTACCTGAATGTGCATAATTATCATCGTTATATTATATAAATTCCGTATGTTACAAGACTTTGTAAATATATTCTATTTTCAAATAAATAATTAAAAAAGCTCACTTTACCCCAAGGCTTACTTTGCCCCTGCCTCCCCTACCTCCGTTTAGTTTTTCTTTCACTCGAACATGATTGCAATATGTGCAACAAACATTATAGAGAATAAATATTCACTAAAAAATTCCCCAACAAAAGAAAAGATATCTTGTAATATCTTTTTAATCTATGTATATGTTCTGGTGTCGGTGTGCGCTAGTTCTAAAGCTAGTGGGTTTTTATGTTGTGATAACTGTTGTATATGGCGTTTGCTGTAGTTTGAAATCTCTTGTTTAACTGTAGACGTTGCCAGGTCGTTGTGTATTATATCGCTAGAGACGTACCATGGGGCGTTACATATGATGCGGAGAGTTTTAGATTGAAATCTTTGCAGAATTTCTATATTCGAATTGGAGGCTGTTCCCCATAGCTGGATACCATAAGTCCAAATAGGTTTGAGTATAATCTTATAAATCAATAGTTTATTTTCTAGTTTTAATTTTGAATGTCCTCCGAGCAGCCAGTATAGTTTCTTCGCTTTTATCTTAAGCTGGGCACATTTTGTTTGTATATGTTTTTTCCATGTTAATCTTCTGTCGAGGGTCATTCCGAGATATTTAACTGATTCTTTTTGTGGGATTATTGTATCGTTTAGCTTCACTGGAGGACATGTGTTTTTACGTAGTGTAAAAGTCGTAGGAACCGATTTGTTTGCATTTACATGTATGTTCCATTTTTTGAGCCAGCTTGCTATATTGTTTAAGTGCTCCTGCAAGTTTTTAGTAGCTTCAGAGAGGTCCTCGTGAGAGGCAAGTATTGCTGTGTCATCGGCAAATGTGGCTGTGGTTGCTTTTGTAGAAGTTGGTATATCTGCAGTATAGATCAGGTACAGGAAGGGTCCAAGCACGCTTCCCTGTGGAACTCCGGAATTGATCGGGTAGGTTGGGGTAATTATATCTTGAAGTCGCACTTTGAATTTTCTATTAGTTAAGTATGATTGTAATAAAATATAGAGAGGGTGCGGAAGAAGTTTTTTTAACTTATACAGAATACCGGGATGCCAGACTTTGTCAAATGCCTGTTTAATGTCTATAAAAGCAGCAGAGCAATATCGTTTGCTTTCTAGATCTTTTCGTATATGGTCAACTAACCTATGAACTTGTTGGAGAGTCGAGTGCTGTTTCCTAAAGCCGAATTGGTGTTCTGGTATTAAATTTAATTCCGTTAATACGGGTTCTATACGTTTTAGCAACAATTTTTCGAATAACTTTGAAAATATAGGTAGAAGGCTGATAGGGCGGTATGATGATATTTCGTGTGAGGCTTTACCAGGTTTGTTTATCATTATGATGTTTGAAATTTTCCACTGGTTGGGAAAATGACCGATGCGTAGTACGGCATTGAATATTGAGGTTAATAATGCGATACTTTTTTTAGAAAGCTCTTTGACTATTTTACCTGTGATTAAGTCGTGTCCAGGGTCCTTTCTAGGATTTATTCCAGTATATATCGTTATTCTGACTTCTTCGGTTGTGAACGGTTTGATGGGTGGAGATAGCTGGTGGGGAGTTTGCAAGTATTCTTGTATTTGATCTTCCTCCGATTGAGAATTTGAGGGAAATGGTTTGAATACTTCAGCTAGATAGGTGCCAAATGCGTCTGCCTTTTCCTGAGAACTCCTGGCCCAGCATCCTTGCAGGTTTCGGATAGGTGGGATTTTTTCTTGTGGCTTTGTAATCCTTTTAGTTGCCTTCCAGAGGGAATAGTCGGTGGATTCTGTTGGTGACAACTTGTTTAAATACTCGTTGAAGGATGTATTTTTGTATGCCGCCAGTAGTCGATTGAGTTTTCTAGTTGCTCAGTTTAGAGTAGTCTTTTGTCAGCGGGAGATCTAGAATATTGCCACGTTCGTCTTTTCTTCCTTTTTTCGGCAATCTGTTTCATAATGAAGTCAGGGTATTCGGTATAGGTAGGATGCACTATTGTAGGTGTTACGGATTTGGCTGCTTCAACTATATGGTATGTTAAATATTCTACTGCTTCTTCTACTTCATTTTCTGTTTTTAGTGGGAGGCTGAATGTAGTTGAAGCGTTAACGAGTTCCCGAAAGAGTGTCCAGTTTGTGTATTTATTGTGGATGGTTTGCCGTGACTGAGTTTCAAATATGGATGCATTTAAGGTCGCTATGACTGGTGAGTGATCGGACGAGAGATCAGTACAGGAGTGAATTTGAATATAGCGTGGTGGAAGACTTTTGGTGATGAAGAAGTCGAGTAGGTCTGGTATTTTATTTAGGTCAGTCGGCCAGTACGTCGGTTCACTAGTGCTTATGTGTTTTAGTTTATTTGTTCGTAAACTTTGTAGGAGTACTCTGCCCCTTGGGTTTGTGATTCTCGATCCCCAGAAGTCATTTTTTGCATTAAAATCGCCACCTGCGAGAAATTTATTGCCCAGGTTTGCAAAGAAGGTATTGAAGTCTTCTTTAGTTATTTTGTGTTTAGGAGGGCAGTAAACTGCTGATATGGTAATAGGGCTATGCCAACTCTGTATTACTATGTTCGTTGATTGTAGGTAATCATGATTATAATTTGGGAGTACATAATGTTTTATATTTGATTTGATTATTATGGCGGTACCACCGTGTGCTTTGCCACTGGGATGTTGTGTCGTGTACACGTCGTATCCTCTGATCTTTAAATAATTTTTTTCAGTGAAGTGTGTTTCGGAGATGAGTACAACTTGAATTTTTTGGCTGGTGATAAAAGTTTCTAGCGCGTGTTTGCGTCGCATGAGCCCGTTTGCGTTTCACAGTGCAATACGTATAGTTTTATAGGTCATGAATTTGTCGCCATTTTTGTTACTATTGTTGTCAGTAGGGTTATCATGTTATTGATTTGTTCGTTTTGTCTTATGAGTATTTGCTCTAGTTTGTTGAAAGATTTTACTATGGCTTGTGTGATTGCGTCAAGGTTGTTATTCACAGTATTACCTTCGTTGACCGTGTGTTCCTTGGAGTATTGTTTTACCGCTTCTGCATAGGAGGTGGGGAGATTAGCGTTTACTTCGTTCGTTGTTGGTGTACTGTATTGGTTCATTATGGGTTGATTAGATACTATTTTAGGTCTTGGTTTTGGAAATTTACGTTGTTGCAGCTCCTTGTGAACTGAACAGCCTCTATAGTTGGAGGGGTGGTCACCTCCACATAGAGCACATTTTGCTGGAGTATCAGCTGATTTCTTGCACTCTGTCGTGGGGTGCAATTCAGCACATTTAACGCAACGGAAATTATGGTTGCAGTATCGCTGTGTGTGTCCATATTGTTGACATCTTTTGCACTGTACGATTTCTCTTTTCTTGTAGGGTGGTTCGATTTGAACAATACAGTTCATTAGTCTCTTTATTTGGTATATTTCTTTGTTGTTATGTTTCTGTCTTAAATCAACAAAGAATATCGACAATGGCTGGTGTGTTTTATTATGCTTGATATTAGATACATTTAATACCTCGTGTCCCATTGCCAAGAACTCCTCCTTCAGTTCGTCCGTATTTACTGAGTGATGTATATTGCGTAGTACAACTCTAAATGCCCTGTCTTGCTTGAGTTGGTACGTGTGAAATTTAGCATTTATTGTTTTGAAGTATTTAGTTATTTTTCTGTACGTCTCCGCATCTTTCGGTAGGATTTTTATATTGTCGTTGTTTGCTTTTAAGCTGTATTGGTTTTTACTGACGACTGTTTCTAATGCATTTGTCATGGTTTGTATGTCTAGAATATTTTCGAGAAAGATCGGTGGTGGTGGAGGTATTTTTATAGGTGCAGGGTTTTCAGGCATTTCACAATCATTTAATGATTCCAGTGGCGTGAATCTGTTTGATGTTGGTATATTGTTCGTCGTGTGAACTGTTTTTTGTTTTACGTTGCGTGCGTCTACTTCTGGACTTCTTTTGTTCTTGGAGTTTGTGCTTTTTTGTGATGGTTCCTTTTGCCATGCTGGTGGAAAAGTTCTCGTGCAGCTGTCATTTCCTTCTGGATGCGAATCCTTGTCAAAGATTTGCGAAAGACTTAATGCCATTTCGATCTAGATATGACCGATAAAACAACCGGCATACTAGTCGAAAGGCTTAAAACTTTAACTTAGCCTAATGCGTGGTAATTTTGTTATAACTCGAATATGAATTTGAATTTCCACAGTTGGCCTTGATTGACTGCTGATAGGTAAAAACACACTATATTTGTATACTCAGGAGCACTATTCGCTTTGATAGCTAGAGATTCTTGGCTTGAACGCTTAGACAGGACTCGATAGCTGTAGCTGTTGACAAACACGTCCGCACTACACGCGAGGCATCGGGGAACTTACTTAAAAGATATGTAGTTCTATTCCAATGATTAGCAAAACGCCCAACTTTTTCCACTGTCTTTTTCTATTTGTTCGTTCAAGACAAGAAATTTCCCTTCAAGGGTACACTCCAATCAGAAATTTTGGAAAAATCGATTTCTTTTTTGTTGTGTATTTTGATCGTATAACATGTCGAGAATGCTATTTCAAAGCTTTAGTCAAACATTCGCAGAAGTATAGATTCCGCAAGCATGCAAATGATCCTATCCGGCCGATGGCATGTAACACTCGGAAGATTAGATCCAGAAGTACAAGAAATCGTGCACACTGTATATGAAAACTTGAATTCTGATAAACTTCTAACACGTTGCATAGAAACAAATACTCAAAATTTTAACGAAACTTTCAATAACTGTAGATACATAGCAACTCGTTCTGAATTTTTAACAACTATTAATAACAATTATGGACTTATTGGGCATTAATATGAAACATAATGCTGAAAATTTTGTCACCAAGAGAGTTTTAGAGCCCATCGCGAAAGTCAATCGTCGTAGCCCGAGCGCGTCAAAAGAAGCTAGAATTTCTTGAAAAAAAAAAAAGTGAATTGGAAGTGAAATATGAAGTCACTGAAGAGTTGTAAGATGCAGCAAGAGCTGGTTAAAGATAAAAAGCTTCAACTATGCTCTATATACACATGATTAACTCGAGAATTAAAAAAAAACTTTAAAGGTGTTTTTCTCAAATCGCATTTTTTTCCACGTACGCCACGATAAAAAGTTTAATTATCGACCGATTTCAAAAATTCATACGCTAAATTTATACGTGAAAATAGTAGTTTTTGTGCAACATTCTGCTTAAATACATGCCAAAGATCGCCGGATTGTTTTTCTGGATTAAGGATACGTAAGACGATAGGCCTCTTCGTTTTTTGACTCAAGACAATCCTATTATGAGTTCTACTGGCGCCCGTCAAGACCTCCAATTTCTATAGTAGTACAATGAGTGCTATGTGTATATTTGATGCAAAAATTTACAAAATTTAAACAATACAATTTTTGTTTATTCTTCGAATATATAGTAATAAGGATCAGGGCGGTTTTTACCGTATGTTGTGCCATTGCTTGTTTGCAAATTCATGAAAATCACGTACTTTTCGAGCATTTTGACCGGCGGGTACCCTTAAGCGACAGTTCCACACCGCCTGAAGGAAGGGAGACATTAAGACCGAGCAAGATAAGCAATAAGAAACTGCATAAGGACGAGGAATATCAATAATCTTCGTTTAATATCGCGCAGACCGTAAAGATCCAGGCGAGCGTACACGCAATGAAACGCGACGGTGGCGGGACAATGCCGAGGCACGTTTTAAGCGCGAAAAATGATATTCCTCAGACGCCGTAAGTCAAGGTATCCGTGGGAAACGGGAGGCGTAATTTCGCCCGGTAAATCTGCGACGCTCGTAAATCGCTTTATGGGGGGGGGCTCTGCACCGGTCCCAGTTTCCCTCCGAAGGATCCGCGATCCAGCGAAAGGCAGTCTGATATACGGATACTTAATATACCCGATCTTACGACAAACTATACGTTCACGTCGATAGACACACGGTCGTTATTAACTTCGATGAAAGCCAGCCGTTATGCCCGGAGAATAAAGCCGTCTACCCCTCGCCAATATCTGACAAGGATCGTTCGTTTAGTGACCGATCGGTCGACGTCGAGGAATGAAATATAAATTTCTCCCAGTGAGTCGGGCACGAGTATTATTAAGAGGTTACGGAAAACTAACGAAACTAAATTATATAATTTAGTTGTAGTTTCTTACTGCCCTTAATTAGGACAAGAATGAATAGATTGTTAAAAATTGATATTTAGAAATACAGTGTATTAGGAGCAAGCTGCCTAACAAACCCTCAATGAGTTATAAGAAGCTTCAGCTTTCAATAGTAACCTAAAAGCATAATATCATGCAAATGCTGAGGACTAAACTTTAATTCTTCTTACAGTCATCTTTCAGACTCCTTGAAACGTTAGTTACCCTCAACCGCATTGGAATTCACTTTCAGACTAAACCACGATTCTGATAGAAATTTGAATTCCTTTTCGTACATATTACTCAAAAGTGTTCATACGTCAATCACATAATAATATTTACTATTGACACATATGGATTCGTAAGAAGGTTTCAGAAATATCACGAAAATGATGGAATCACGTGTTTTGTAAAGATAAAATGAATATATTATAAAATGTTTAAATTTGTTTATCGATAACAAACATACGAAAATTAATTTCAGCTTCAGGGCTTGGATGCTCGGAATGTATCCTTCCGTGCAAGTAGCATCACCATAAATTAGGAATCTCATTTATGGCGTACCTTTAGAACATATGTATGTTGCAGTGTAACTGAATTCAGGCGAAAATTCTTTCATGATATTGAAATATGAATTGATGTAACATGAAATAAGAGAAAAACTCGATGTTTTTGCTTTCTTGACTTGCAGCATTTTTATAATCGCTGTAAAAATTAGTAACATGTAGAGTATGTATCCTATATTAAATGCTATACTTGTGTTGGAGTAAGAACCTCGTCGCATTTACAAGAAACATTAGTTATTGGAGCTACAAAAATATGTAGATGTCACTACTCAAATAATCATTATGCAGCGTGTCATAATGACTTATTAATAGTACAATATCCAATAAAAGTAGTTAGTAACACTATACAGTAAACAATAATATACTGTTTCTCAAGGCATATCGACGCCTGCCAACAATAAGCCTGTCGCAGCTCCCGACATACACACCATCCCCAAAATACAAGACTTTTATCCCTTCGTTCCACAATTAGATTCAGACTAGACATTAAAAATATAATTCACATACAACACCCTTAATCCACTAAACGATTCTCCGTAAACCCATCCACAACGATCGATCCTCATTTTATGCAATTCTCCAACAACAATAAAAAGAACCCTTCCAAAAAAACCAGCAGAGCCCACGCGTCTGATGTCGAAGTCAAGAGAACGTGCACAAGGGACGAAGGTAAAATATCAAAGAGCCCGGTGACACGGGTGCAATAAGTCGGCCAAGAAATTGCATTATCCCTCACGAAGAACAGGGTTGCTCGATGTCGGGGCTCCCAGTGGTAGCTCTATTCTAGGGGGAATGGCGCAAGGTTTGCCGTATATGAAATTTCCATATCCGCGACGAAAAGGGCCACTGCTCCATCTTCGGTGGAATAAACGGTAGACACATAGAGATAGAGAGAGGAAGGGGGAAAAATAGAAATGGAGAGCAAACGGCTAGAGGCGCGGTGAGAGAGCCGTCGTCGAGAGGTCCGTCGACCGGGGAAGAGGGTGGCTGCGTGGAGGAAGTATGGCTAAACATTTGCAATTCCCAGGGACTTTCGCGGGGAATATCCAACGGGAAAAGGCAGCCAGCTCAACCTCTGCCGTATGAAATCTCCCTGGAGGTCGTGTATCAGACATGGATGCGAGGCCGCCGCCGCAGTCGCATCGGTGCATTGCAGCTGCACCTGCTGCTGCAGCCTTCGGAAGGGCAATAATCGCAGGAGTGGGGGGAGGACAGCGTCGGACAAAGCGATACGTGTGCGAGACCGTGCCTGCACAGGCCGATACAATGTGATTTTGCACTGTTTACACGCGTATTTTGTGCTTTGAACCTGATGGATTTGTGGAAGATGATAAAGCACGTGTAGTACATCCTGTGCACTTGGTTCGTGATACTTTCATGTAATTTTGTATGTTAGTGCAACTATTGTGCTTTTAATTTAAATGATACTTTATGCTTTTAGATCTCCGGTTTAAAGCTGGATTTACTTCTTCGAGAAAAATATTCAGGTCTTGATGCTTTAAGGCTTTTTGTCTTGGAGTTATTTGAATTTTACACATTTCCTCAAACCACACGGCCAGGTTTCCGTTATCGATGTAAAATACCTTGCATTCATAAACTTATATTATTTCTTGGGAATCTGAACCTACGCCTCCCCAAATATTAGGTGTACCAGTAAGCGATTCACCATTTTTGTATGAAATTATGTATTTGTTCCAAAATAATCAAAATATCTATGGTATCTTGGCAGTATTCGATATTTATGTTGATCATCCGTCTCCGTTTTCGCTGGACAGATGATTGGTAAAATATTTTGAATTTAAGGTGTATTATCACCATATTGAAACCATAGTGTAGGTACTTACTGGTACACCTAGTACATAGTTGAATTTCACAAAATGGCTACTCAATTATAAGAAAATCCTTAGTAATACAAATACTCCAGATTACTACGTAGTCTCCAATTTTCTAAATTAATCCCTCAAAATATAAATTTACAAAAACAATCATGTCTTAATAGCAATGTACAGTTGCTTTATCTCGGAAAGAAAAGTTGTCAGCACTTTCCCATTTAATTCTTATATGCAGAACGTTTTGGCGGTACTTTTTAATAGCCCTATAGAAATGACAAGGCTACGAGAAGAAAGCTTGTGAGCTATTCATCCTTTGTCTTTCATCCCTCGGCTAACTCTCGCTCCCGACCCATGCGCGCAACCCTTTGGCACTGTATCAGGAATGTTCATAAATATGAAGCATTTAGGGGGAGTGGAACGATCGTATCGCCGATGGATCGCTGAAGCCCCGAGACATTTTCCACTGACACTCGAGTAAATCGTACCTGTGGAAGGATTAGCTTCCTGCCGGGGGTGGAGGAGGGTGGAGAGGAGCGGCCGGTGACGAACGACCGGTAGACGGACTTTGACGCAGGTAGGACACGGTGACTGCTGAATCATTACTTACATCGTCGAGGATCGCAAGGAATGACCAAGTGTATACGGACTGTCCGACTTACCTGAAACAGAAAGAAACATATGGTTATGTAACCCCTTAAACGGTTATGTCGTATATATGCGTTATGAATGAAATCAATTATGTATAGCGGGAATAATGACGGACATATTCACATTACGGAAATTTTTGAGAAATAAAGATATTTTTAATTCCTTTAATTCTTTCGAAATAACAGCGTTCAATAAGTGTATCATTGTACCTACATATATTATTTTTAACATGCAAAATTATTTTCAAGTAATTTTTATGACATGTATATACAATAACTAATCAGTTTTCCTTAGTCGCAAAAAGTGACTCATTGAGACTTTTCGATGCTATTAACATATATTAGTCAGTGTAACGATTTAATAAGAATATCTTAATGTTGTATCAGAAATTCCTCTAAAAATTGAAACAAACGAATGCTGATACAAAAAATTTGTTTTATTTCAACAGGAAGGATATACATAGATTTAGCTTTCTTATTATTTAATGTAGAAAAATATGAATTTGTATTATCATACGCAGTCTACTAATAGTACATGATTTATTGTATAAAATTTTTAAAGTAAGCGCTATGTGTATACTGTATAAGAAGTATATTAAAGTCTGGAAGAACTATAACTTTAATATGTGGTATGTCTTGTTTTAATATCCCAATTATTATGTACCGTGTTCCAAATGAAATCAATGATGTAGTTCGACAACATTTCAGGAAATAACATTTATGTAAAATTTATACTTTTTAGTTTACGCAGATGAAGAAAAAAATCTATTTGAAGTTCTCTAAGTTCATATTACCACTTTTCTTCTTTACAAATGAATGGATTGGAAGAATCAGCGTAAAAAACAATATTACAGTTCTAAATCTCGAAAATAGTAGAGAATTCACGTTCGTGTTAGAGACTCGATTTATATACCTTGGAGTAGCGATTCAATACAGTTTAAAGTTTAATCGAGCACGATGACATCAGAATGGTTAATAAATTGGTGCATGTTCCGATAATACAGTTTGGTAAAATTGAGTGCCTATAAACAAACCCCAATTAATACACCCGTACAAACATTGATAAACATTCTTACTGAAAGCTCATCAGCAAATTTGATGAAAGCCACTTCTAAACATTACTGAAATTGGGAACTGGTTAACCTTTGACAGCAAAGTGGTACAATTTCATAAAATTCATGACATCGTGGGTGATGTATTGACATTATCCAACAAGTCACAGATGAATAGAATAAGTTTTGGACAATATTTATAAATATATACAGCCTGAAGCTTTATGCTTGCTGTAACACAGTTGCTATTTACAGAGTTCTCGCGATTATTGACTCTTTGTTGATATGCGATTATTGTCCAGGCGTCATCCCCACCACTGGGGGGGGGGGGAGTGGAACTCAGCAACCACATACTTTGTTGCTGTGACCCGCCAAGACGGCTTCCCGTTCACTAGCCGACGACTGAACGTTAGGAGCCCAGAAAAAGGTTACATTCCCGGGTGTCAGTGAGACTATACGAATGCAACAATAAAACATGTTTTATTTTTAGTTTTTCATTAATGAAATTTTTATGAACATATTGGTGAGATTTTTCTGATTAAAATGATACCAAACACGACACAATTTGTGTCATATTTACTTATGATTTATCAGAATCGATAATGAACTAGTATGAACTATTAACACTTTCTACATGAGTAAATATGGTCCAAATGATATCATATTTGTTATCATTTTAATCAGAACAATTTCACCAATATACTAGTAAAAGTTTCATTAACAACGAATTAAAAATAAAAAAGTTTCATCGTTGCATTAGCGTTGTCTCGCGCGCCGGGCAACAATGTATGCGCTCGATAGACTCGACGGACGGAGCGGGGGAATGTACGACGATTAGTCGAGAAAATTGTTCATTTTTTATCTGTAAAATAAAAACTACACAATGAAATACAAAAAGCCACGATGAAGCACTAGATTTTTATGTATAGAATGAGTGTACCAAAGCTGAAACAATTCGGTGCAGCGGTTCTCGAGATATTTTGGTCACCAATTTTGAAAATGTAGTTTTGAGAAAAACACGTTTAAAGTTTCAAGTCAGGTTTACAACCGAATCAATGTAAATTTTTTATATATAGTTGTTCTTAGTATTACGACTTCATATAGCTTTGTGTATTTACAAACACAACTATAAATTGCATTCGGGCACAGTATTCATGACTTACACACTTTGTATCTGCTCCGAAACTTCCAAGACCTTATACTTTAAACGGGCATAAATCTGCCAATTTTGGTCGAATCAACTTCAAAGTTTCACACAATATTTTTAAAAGGATGTACTGTAAGAAAATATTAAAACCCAACAATCGAGTTTTTCAAAATTTACAGGTAGGCATAACCCCTTAATCGATAGTAAGTATCACCTCGTGTGTGGAATACTTTTTTCCATCACTGTAGTTGTATCGCAAAAAGAAATGTTACAAATTTCTCTGAATCTTCCAGTCTACCTAATGTTTCAATTCACCTTCACATTTCAGGAACGTCGCGATATCTTTGGGGATATCAAGGATCGCTGTTAAGACGGAATATCTAAGGAATCCGTAGCAAAAAGGTTCATTATAATGTAACGTTAGTCCAGCCGGGTGAAATGAGAAATACGTTATCCGAGTGGCTCCGGGGCCCGTTAATTAGAAGTACGGTAATAAGGGATATTAAGATTTCATACGCCCCGAGGGGCGCCGGGAGGGTCTTGAGAAACGACCGTTAAGTTACTCTGGCTGCTTTCAACGACATCGTGGCCGCCGCAGCTGTGTCTTTCCGAAACGAAGTTACCAACTTTCGAACAAACAAGATTATCATGCTCTAGGAACGAATCGGGAGGGTAAATACATGGAAAACTCTCATTGGCTGACAGCGGGTGCAATCGCTCGACGATGTATGCACCTACATCAATGGAAACGTGAAAAGCGAGGCTACGATGAATTTAAAAACAAATGAATTTTTAATAAATTGTTTAAAAAGTGTCTTAACTTTTCTATTTTAACACAATAACGACTGAAATGAGAAATCTGTTTTTTTTTGCTGAAAATGGGTCAGGGACTGGAAACGAAAAATCTTAATTTCAGACTTGTGAATTACCTATTGATTATTTCCTAGATATCAATATTTTTTAGATTTAAATATTACTGATCTTGTTACAGAAGATATTTACGATGATCTTGTGTCACTAATACCGCCGATTACATAGCGAATTTTAGCGAAACATCAGTGGTAGCCTATATGTTAATGCTTTCGTGACCAGTGGGATACATATGTCCCACTTGAGTACTCAATAAAGTGATTTGCATTTAGTGCCCATAGAAAAAATTAATCGGTCACGAAATGGTTAACATCCTGACGGCAATTGCGGTCACCGGTGACCGGCGCCATTAAATCCTGTATAAACGTTCAAATTCTGGTCAGTAAGTTTCACAGTTTCCTAACTATAAGTAATAGTGAAGTAATAATTCAAGTAATAAGTTACGATTCGAGATGGAAATATTTACATATGTATATACTTGATAGTCACCTGATTTTTTCCCCGCGGGTAGTTTAAATATTTCCTGAAGATACAGAGCGGATTTTGTGCAAATCTGTTGAATATTTTATCTTATAAGAAACACTCTATTTTATCGAGTTTGGAACTGTGTTATTTAGCTTATCTAATCTGCATTGTACGGGGAAATGTTTACTTTGGTAAATGTTTTGTAAACTAAATTAATTAGTTTACCATATCATGCCAAATATGAATACAGCTTATTATAATATTACTATATTGAGATGAATTGTACATATGCGAATGGATTTCTATACTATGTATACAAATATGCACTTCAATATGCACGTACATTATCATGGATATACATATTGCTATCTATAAATATATGCGCACGACCCGTATAAAATATGTAACACAACCCATAATTAATGAAAGAGATGAATATTATTTTACAAAAATGTAAACTAATGTAATAAGACCAATACACATAGTTTATATGATAAGTGCATCAATAAATAACCACTATTTTTTAACGAAATCGGTATTCACTTCTATAGATGTTACAAATCTATACTGTTTAATTTATAATCATAGTGACTTTCACGCACGCTACACAATTGTTGTTTAAGGAAAGATTAAGAAGATACTTTTAATTTAAAATATATCACCTCACACTTTATAAAATAATGGATTACGTTTTAGTACACCTAAATCAGATTTTCATAAAATGTTTTACTCTTTCAGCAATTGTGAAAGGAAATTTTACATTTTTATCCAGTAGTCGTGTACTTGAGGTGATGACGTGGAGAAACGAATTTACACACTATGTACTATAATTATACTAAAGTGTATTTACACACTACTCACTACTATACACAAACAAATATCGGAAGGAATTAATATTATTAGTTTCCCAACAACAGTTAGAACTTGTCCTATCGTTAAGGGTAGTGAATGATTCAGCAGTTAACTTTACTCGGCGAGTGCTCGTGACCGAATGCCAGCCTTCGCCTGCACTCTCTGTCTTTTCGGGAGAGGAAAAAAAACCATAAAAGAGAAAATTCCCGCGAACACTTGGACGGAAATTTCCCTGCCGCAAAGAAACTCTTTGCACACAGCTGCAAACCATTTATATTACCCCTGAAGCCTTGAGCTCGTCGGTTCGAGGGCTAAAATGCATAACAACCGTGCGCGGACGCTCCACAGCCAAATACCTGGCCGTGTACGCTACATACAGTGGCCGAAATAATGATAGGTTCACTTTAATTGGTTGACATAAAAATGTATTTTATGTTGTATTTTTTATTTTATTTATTATTATTTATGCTTTCTAATACAATTACATAACCAAATACACAATTCAATTGAATAACATAATGTTTATTTGTGTCAGTTACAAATTTTCTATTACAAAACTTGCAATTTATGGGCGAAATAAACTTAGGTTCATTATATATTTTTGCACAAAAAATTTAACAAAAAAAATTAATATAATTTAATACTTAGTTTGTCCTCCTTTGTTTTTAATCACTTCAAATATTCTACGTGGCATTGCCTCAACTAGTTTTTGTAATGCCTCTGATTTTATTTGAGCCCATGCCTCTCTGATCCCATTTTTTAATTCAGTCACATTAGAATATTGCTTGCCATTGGCGTATGCCTTCCTTGCTAAGATTCCCCAAAGGTTTTCAATAGGGTTTAAATCCGGACTCCTTGATGTCCAAGGTAAAATTTCAACTTTTATCCTCTCAAACCAAATTCTAATCGTTTTTGCACGATGTATTGCTGCATTTTCGTGCTGGAATATTAAATTAGCTCCACTACATAATTTCGAAAACAATAATTTGGCCCTTTTCACTACCATTTAACGGTTTTCCACGCCCCATTATGATTTAAAAGTATTAAACGAACATAAACTATTTTTCGAAATGTTTGAAGATTATAAATCTTTGTACTTACCATAAAAAATGTTCAAAAAATTGTACTGACAAAAGTATTTTTTAAATATTTCACCGTGAACCTAAAATTATTTCGTATCCTGTACACGATACTTTTCAATATGTTTCCTAAAGAAGTACGTCTTTACACTAACGCTTTTGATATTCGAGTGACTGCTTTCACAGTGAGTACGGCACATTCTTGTGCAACAATAACAAACGGCACAGTACGTTTCCGAAAACGTAAACAGAAATAAACACAGTAAACCAGCCGACGTGGATAGTGAACCTATTATTATTTCGGTCACTGTACTGATACGATATGAAACTAATCTAATAGTACTACGTTGTACCATTTAAAATTGCCATTTCTATAAATCGAAACAAACATGCTTACTTTTAAAAAAAATAATTCATTTTCAATTGGAAAATGCACCTTGACAATTGTTTGCTGTCTTCAAACAAAGTAGGTATGTATTACATATCCGATACTGAAAGAATCATTACATAGTCGAAAATCAACCATCGAACGGTCAACTTCTATACATACACGGTGTAACGGAAATGTCCGACTCGGAAATGGGGCACTCGGGGGGTGAATTGGAACAAGTTTTTCCTTAGCAACAATGTAATCTGAGGCTTCGTTACCAAGATATTAACGAAAAACCCCGTCCAATCAGAGCGCGAGTTTGCCAGCCGAGTTCCCGCGGTAGCGTTGACTACAAATCGCAGCGCGTAGCCACCGCCAGTTCGGGAACTCAGCTGACAAACTCGCGCTCTGATTGGTCTGGGTTTTTCGTTAATATCTCGGTAACGAAGCCTCAGACTAGATTGTTGCTAAGGAAAAACTTGTTCCAATTCACCCCCCGAGTGTTCCATTTCTGGGCCGAACAACATTTTTGTTACATCCTGTATACAGGGTGTTTCATTTAACTGGAAACGGTGGAATATCTCACGAAGGATTAAAGTTATCAAAAAAATGTTCGTACAAAAGTTGTTTAGTACAAAGGGGGACATTACGTGGCATAAATAATTTTTCTTTAAGTGTAGTAGTGGAGGAGATATCAAAGTCAAGTTAATTTTTTTAAATGAAATCCTGTATTTTTTTATTTATATAACTTTAATCCTTCGTGAGATATTCCACCGTTTCCAGTTAAACGAAACACCCTGTATATAAATACATGTAATGTCCGTACCTCTGTTCGTTACTTGTTTACTGTTTAATAGAACGTTATCTATTATTATCACCAAGTTTTCGTTCTATCAATCTAATTACTCACATAAGATTTATTCGGTACGTGAAGTTGCGAAGCTCTCAGGCAATAGCCTGAGGACTTTCTGACGAAACAAATTCCAGCCTCGATTCTGAACCGTTTTCACATCCAGACAATTGCAACAAATCGCTTGACTCGAAATGGGAACAATCACCTGGAAAAAACGAAATCGTTTCTTTGTCCAAGTCACAACAAATTACGTTATGAAGAAGTTTCCAGCTGCTTTTCGACCAGGCAAACGAGCTTGCGTTTCCTTCCACGCGATATTCTCTCTTTCTCTCTCGCGACTTTCGCGGACGATAAATACGCCGATGGCCGGGCGGAATGTAAATCGCGCAATGAAACTTTACGGGATTAAACGGCGGTTTTGTATCGTTTCGCTTTCTGTCCGCGCCGACCAACGCTGTTTTTTTTTTTTAAACGACCGGTTCTCCCCGCAGAATTCAACCGTTTCAGAGTTCATTTAGCCGCTTCAGAAAGCGTGGGCTCTCGCGAGCGCGCGCGCGCACCTCGTTGAAATTTTATAATCGACCATTTTACGATTCATGAGCCGCAGTCGGAAACAGAGAGTCCAGTTTTATATTTACCGGCCGGAATTTCCTGCGAAATATTCCAAATTCGTGGTCGTTTGAAAGCGGTGATTTACCTAGGTAATTATATTCGCACGTGTATAACTGATGAACACTTCAGGCTCTAGCGAAAAACTTCTGATTTAAAACAATAACAAGTTTCAATGTTATTTTTGTAAATGAGAATGTAATTTAGTTTACGTTGTTATGCAGTCGTTAGTAAATTGTGAACGTGAATATGTATAGATGTACATTGTTATGAACTCGGTTTTGTAAAGGGAAATATAATACGTACAGAAGAAAATAAAATGTTTGTGAAGTTGCATTACAAGCTTTTATTTTACTATACTTTACTCTGAACCAGTTCCACCTACCTTATTATATTTTTTGAATGTACCTTATATTTGTTATGCCTTATATTTTTACATTTGTATAAGCTGTAAATATATTTTATTCCCTTAGGAATATTACACGTTCTAATGTTTCGCTTTCTATGACAGATATTTGTTTATGGGCAGAAAATGTGATAAAGGATACAGACATTTAAAGCTTTCTTTGTGATAATAATGCTTGAAAATAATACATCGATTCAACGTATATAAATTATAGGTTGCAATAGCAAATACATAAAGTATAGTAATAAGTAGTAATATTTAGACCTATGTTCGCTGACATAACTTTTTATGTTCACCCTTATTATTAGACTTGTTGTTGTGGTAAACTGTTATTATTGTCTTGACTTCATATATTGTGTTATCATTGTAAAATCTATCTTCTCCCTGTTAAATTATGCTTGGTTTTGTTGGTGCACTCCATTTGGAAACTTCCTTATGACCGCCTGTGCCGATTGTACTTCATCATTCTTAATTACTTCTTAAAAATACTTCTAAAAATTCTCTTTAAAATACTTCTCCAAACAACTATGTGAATTTAATGAGAACTACATTAATCATATTCTCAACTGAACGTCATGGAACATAAATATTATGAATACCTTCATCCTCAAGTAAAATCTTCGAAGGAAATGATTTTCTTCTCGATCATCTACAACAGTCTAAACGCCTCATTATCGAGTGAGATAAAATCACTTTTAAAAAATCAAATCGAAATGTGTTGCGACCCAACGCAGGTAGGCGATGGTCGCAACGCTCGTCGCGTCTTGGGCCGTCGACACGGTCACCAAATCGTCATAAACAGAGATTCCTGGACAGCTGCACATCACGTGCAAATCATTCGCGGTCCTTAAGGCCCTTCCTTATATTTCGGCGCTGACTTCCAAGAATCCAAGTAACAATTCATACACCAAACCCCACTTCTTCCAATTCATAGTACCACCTCTTGTACCACCTACACCAACAAAAATTCTGCGTTTCCCACCAATCAAGAGTCGATTCGTTCCAGGACGCACCTATACATTCCCTCATTGAGAGGAACACATTCAACCGTCAACAAGAACACATCGAGCAGTCAGAACACAAGCAGTACACACATACACATACATCACGTTGTTAAGTTTATATTAAGGGGTCATGCTCAGTCAGAAATTTTCAAAAAATCGATTTTTCACTTTCTACATTTTCTTTAAGTACAACATCTCGAGAATAGTCTGTGCAAGTTTCAAGGTAATCCAATTGAAAATGACAGAGTTACAGGGGTTAAAAAATGAACATTTTATATAAGTGTAAGCTTGACTTGAAACTTTAAACGCGTTTTTCTCGAAACTACATTTTTCAAATCGGTGATTAATATTTCTCGAAAACTACTGTGTCGATTTACATGAAGCCTTATTTCAAATCAGAAAAACTTGTCCTTGAACGATGGATTCTTTTGTTCGTTCCATACTTTTTTTGTAATTGACCAAAAACGAGTGATTTTTTAGGTGAAAATTGCACTTTTTCAGTAAAATGTTCGCCATTTTGTTCCTAATCAATATTTCGAAAAATCCTTCGTCCAAGGACAAGATTGGTTCTTCCATTACATAAATCTTACTGAATTTTTAATTTCAGATGAACCGTTACGAAGTTACAGTGATCACGGCAAACCACTTTTTGTGAAGACATCCGGGAGATCGCTCACTATTTATTTACTAATAAATATTTTGAAATAAAAAAATTACCTTATAATCTAGAAACTGCAATCTTTGAAACACAAGCAAACTTTTTGAGAAAGGTCTTATAGTTTTTGAGAAAAAAATTCCCAAAGAACACTCTTTTTTCGGCCTCTTGACTGAGCATGACCTCTTAAAATATAAGTGTGTTACTAAGTTGTGTCAATCATTTAAAACTCACAATACCAATCACCATCACATCATCTTTCAAACGAGCTCCGCGGTATTAATTTACCAACGAGCAGTAGTTAATTCGCGAGCATATCGCAAGGCGCCGCAACAAAATGAATGTTCTTAAACCAAGGACTTCGCGAATCGTTTGATCCTAATATAAAGACCCAGCGAATAAGACCGCTGCCAAGGAGCACCGCAACATAAAAAATTTAAACGATGAGAATTCAATTTCAACTTGAGGAACATCATCGATGGTACCCCGCAGCGACTATTCAACGGGTCCGCAAAATCCTGCCGAGGCACCCGGAAGCTCGAACGACGACGACGTTCGTCTTGCTGGTCGTCACCGAAAGTTCCCAATTTAACTTTCGGTCCCGTCGCCACCGATTCAACTTTCCATCACGACGGCTGGTAACGAACGTCGGCAAGAAGGTGGCAAGGGGAGAAGTGGTGTGGCGGCGGCGGAGCAAGAAAGACGCGAGGAAAAGCCTGGACGGGCGGAAATCCGTTCTCGCGCCTCGAGTTTGTTGCGGTCGGGCTGGATTAAGAGCCCGGGGGCGAAACAGGCGTCTCCATACCCCCACCCCCCTTCGATTAAATACATTAATTTCTTATCTCGCCAGGTGCTTTGTCTTCAAACGGGCGAATCGTTTCTGCAAGGTGGCAGCCCGAAAATGATCGTATTACCACACCGTAATTATGGCTGCTGGCTCTGAAACAAAATGCCAAGAGAACGGAAGGGGGGTAAGATACAAAGGGGCGGGCGGAACACGCGACGAAGAGGGACAGGCAGAGACCAACGGGTTGCTGGAGAGCTCGGTTAATTAGCAGGGAAATAATTTCTCGGCCATTAACCAAGCGGTCTGTTCACGGTAAAGGAGGTGCGAGATCCTGGATTGTCTACGGGAAGACAATAGCCGGGTGTCGTTCGCTCCGACATACGGCTCAAAGAGAAAGACGAGAAGGGGATGAGGAAGGGGGTGGTTGGACAATGACGATGGTCGACGCTCCCGAGGATCGATCTAGACCGACTTCGTACCGCTGATGCGTTTCGTTCCTTGAGACTCGACAGGTATTAATGCCGATGTCCCCGCTCTCGACGCGTTCTTGTCCTACGCTGGACGTTTGGCTTGTAATTCCTCCGCCTAAACGCACCCACGAACGCCTCCTGGTGCGATTGATGGCATGACAAGTATGGTCGCCAGGGGGGGGGGGTGAAATTGCGAGCTGCGTAAAGAATCGTTGGGAGGAATTTTTGGTGGAGCATTGAACTTTGCGCTTGGATACGTACATGTCCGCCTTCAGGTTGATATAAGTACACTGAATAACCTATTAGGTTCACATATCAGCTTTTAAGCAACGATTTTAATTGGTAGCGTAACACAGACAATATTTGAGAACATAATTTTGGAGTCTACGTTTACAGGTAAGTTGTAATAGTTCACTATTGTAAGTATAGTGGCGTAAAATAGTGGCGTAAGTATAGTGGCGTAAATTTTTTATAGGGACTTAGTACTTAATCGAATCTGAATCATATATTATATATGAAAATGTTATTTTTCATATTTTTTCTTTATGCGTCAAGTACAGAGTACAAAGAGACAAATACAATTTAAATTCATACAACAGCCCCCACGCTACAAAAATAAACTACAAATAGAAAAAAAATATCTGAAAGAATCTTCTGTTTGGAAAATGCAATAATATGAACACATGTCTCACTCTGTTGCTACTGATCATACAGTCAATGCGACATAAATTCTTGAAAAATGAGGAAATATTCAATGATATAGATACAGGGTGTCATGTGCCTGGTGGTACAACCGGGTAGTGACAATTCCACGTGAAAAAATAACTTGAAAATATGGAAGAAAATTTTTTCATTTGTGATCTTGGCTTTGAAAATTAATTTGAAACGCATGTATGCATCATGGTATTAAGTAGAAACAGAATAGAATGAACAGACGCTTTAGGCAAGTCTTATTCAATTGCATGTGTACCCTGCAGATTTTCAAAGTCGATTCTCTTGAAAAGCAAGTCTCGATTGAAAAAATTTTATTCTATATTTTCGACTCATTATTTCACATAGAATCACCCCTTGTCCGGTTGTACCACAAGTTATATGAAATCCTGTACATTATGTACGCAAACATAGCTTATTAATTCTTTCTGCTTCACCACTACATTAAACAATATCTGCTAATGATATTGAAACACCTCCTACTGTCACAATTTTATTGAGTAAAGTCTCCCAGACAATTTTTTCCTACTGGTTTACAATGTATAAATGTGACACCAGTAGATGGAACATTGTTTCTAAGAATGAATAATTTTAACATAAGGAGTATGCTACTCCGTTTCTTTTGACGGGGAACAAATTAAAGGTTCGTCGAGCTATTTCATAAGATTCTAAAATAACAAAGTTTCTTGGAGACTTTTTTTAAACAGCTCCTTCAAGGAGAAAATTATGCATGGACTCTGGGTTCGACTAGCTCTTCATGCGCTTGAAAGCAATTTTCAAGATACCAGAAGTGAACTACGTACTTTCTACCGAGCACGCCTTAATCTACGATATTTAGAAGTTACTTGTGGACGAGGGATGAATTACCGACTTTAAACCGATTTTCATTCATTTCCAATGCACACTTCAGGCGCATTTGCGGTTTAAATAGGAAGCAATGAATGCTTAAAATAAGATATATTCTCTTGAAAACAGTGTTGCTTTTAATAGTGCATTACACTTTTCCAACATTCATGTATACTATGTTATTTTATTTCCAGAATATGTACAGATTAAAATTTATTTACTTTGTTTGAAATACACCGGAAGGTATAGTAATGAAGTTACTGAGAATTTTAGGCGTTT
Organism: Dufourea novaeangliae; assembly: GCF_001272555.1. Classification (NCBI taxonomy): domain Eukaryota; kingdom Metazoa; phylum Arthropoda; class Insecta; order Hymenoptera; family Halictidae; genus Dufourea; species Dufourea novaeangliae. The sequence goes on along the minus strand of NW_015373885.1, from coordinate 3,279,576 downwards.
ATAATAAATGTGAAGTTGGAAAACAAAACAAAATATATGTTCTATTGAAATTTATTCTAAGTTGAATAAAATTTTTAATACAAGAAATAAAATTCTTCGACCGTTGGACAGTTATTACTGAAACTTTACCTGATCTACTAATAAAAAGTAAATGTACATATTAAAATAATGAGTTTTCTCATGTAAATACACAAGCAAGAGGTAGTTGAAGATGTAAAATAATATTTTTTCATGCAAAATTCTGTTCCTTAGAAAATCGATTTTACAAATTCGCGTCAACTATTGTACGCAACAAGTAATTCAAAATAATTCTACACAAATAAATCGTTCAGAAATAATTAAGACAGTATCAGCGCAAACGTATGTCACAAGTAGATATAGTGTGCACTAATCAGACGCGTAAATCAGTTTTCTTCAACCCATACTATGTATTTAGATAATTCTCTTAAAAGTCAAACTTCATATACGGACTTGTTACTTTCTATTTTCAATTTATTTTTCTAAATGTATCATCCCCTTTCTGGTTACACCATTGATTATAAAAAAATGAATATATGTTAAATCGAATGTTAATTCGGCATACATTTCAGTAATTCCAAATACCAAGTGGTAGGAGGCCTTTTTCTTACGCCACTTTTTCCCCTAGTGGAAGCCGAGTTTGCTCGCGGGTGTACATTCATTAGTGGATTGCAGATGTTTCTGCATTTATAACGTCCATTCATTTGCAAAATGCAATCAAATACAGATTTTAATAACATTTAATACTATTTATGTACTAATATCTACTTCATAGAGCCTTTAGTTCAGAATTAAAAATTCTGCAGATACTATTTTAATTTGTAAATATTAGTATCTGCAATTGTGAATTTGCATAAATAACTTCCGTAGTCTATTGAGTAATTTCCTACGATTTTCAGTATCGTCCGAGCAGAAGAGAAATAAAAGAAACACACAATTGTCCGTCGAAAGAGATACTGCAAATAGCGATCACCGTGGCTGTCTAGGATTGACTGTGTAGCTCCGGTATTCGTGGGTGTTAAGGGACGATGACTGACCGCCAGTTTAGCGATCGTTCGTCGTTTAAAGGCTTCCCAAGAATATATGCCTCTGAGACTCGAGAATCCATGTGGACAACAGGTGCAAAGGACGGAGGGGACAGGGGACGACGAGGAACGTTATTCGGACTTCTCTTTCAGGCTTTCTCGAAATTGCTTCCTCTGAAGATTTAAAAAGTTCTCTTCTCTTTCAAAAACTAACAAGGTTGGCATTACTAGAGGGACATTAACTGAGGAATGAAAATTTACTCTTTCCTGAAAAGTTACTTCCACCTTGTACAATTTTAAAGTGACAAGTTGGATAGTATTACACTGGGGATTCTAGCAAATAATTTGTTAATTTCGTGGCATGGTGTACTTAATAGTATACTTAGACTATATCCCTTTCTTTAAACCTCTAGACAACTCTTGAGAGACTAGACCACTGATGACATAGACTTTTAAGTTGTATCTCTTCGCTTATCAACCCTCTTTTATAAGTATCCACTTAAGGCTCATTTAGGGGAGAACTTCAAAGTCCAAGTGATACGTTTTGTTCCAGAAAAGTGAAGGTGAATTGCTTGAAGGCAGTAAAAACTACTGGAAGGTAAAGTTTCTGGTGTACATATGTGAATGGAGAAAATACAGTGTCTCGGATGATTAATACAAATAGAAAGTGTGGACTATCAGTCTCCGTATTACTTCCAAAGAAGATAAAACAAGAATAAGATCAATGTCCATTTCAAATAATATTTTTGTTATAGAGTTCTGTTTGTTTCGCATAAATTTAGATACTAAAGTCACCAGTTGGTCCTGAATCTAACCTGGGTATTTTTTGTATGACCAATTTACATATTGTAATAAAAACATTACGATCACCTCTTTGTTTTTCATTTTTACATTCCTCCTGCTTATCCTAGTTTCCCTTAAACATGCACAATTAAACCACCGCAAGTGTTGCAAACGGTAACCCACATTTCATACCATTTCACGTTATTCACAAATAAACGATACTCATTGGCCCTTGCACTCTGATCACGGCATAAGTGAACGTGTAAAAGCTTGAAAGTTATATACGTCAAATTCCACACTTTCGTTCGTAAATGGAATATCATATAAAGTGAAAGTGATCGACAACGAGTAAAAACCGTCGGAGATTGCGCCACTGAACGCGGAGATCAATCGAGCGGAGAAGACGAGGGAACGACGAGTGGCGTTTAATGGAAGCAAAGAGAGGTTTCGCTCGGGGATTCTCAAGAGCGTTGAATTTTTTTTCAGGGAGTAGTCGCGTAATTCTTCAAATACCGGCCGCGTTTCACGGGGCGTCGTGGCGCGAGGGGGATAGCGACGAGGGGAAGGGGAGGCCATGGAAAGTGCAATCGTGAGCTCGTTTCCGACACACTACTCAAAGAAGACCCATTCAGGCTGTACTTGAATACGCCAACACAGAATCTGTTCCACGAAAGTGTGCCCCATTGAGGATTCCTATTCGGTACGCGCGGAAAGAAATGCGGCCGGCCTCGCTGTGTACAAATGTTTGCGTATCGTTACAGGGTGATATCTAAAAGAGAACAGGGCTCAAGGAACTGTTGGACGCGTCGATTCTTGTCAAGCTGAGCGAACCTTTGTTACTATTATTTCTTTTCGGGTTACCATTCATCCGAAAGGGTTATTATTAGACTGCCGATTTTATGCATTTATCAGGAACTTGAATGTGTGGAACAAAGTAAAATAACAATTTGAATTTAGTTTGAACTTGGCAACACCTTTGGTAATGGATACAGATTTTTTATATAATTTCAGTTCAGAAATTAATCTATACAACTCTGCATTTGCACAACCAGACGCAGTCTAGTTATTAACTACTATGTTGGTCTATGGGAACTTAAATTTACAATTTAAAACTAAATAGTGTAGTAGATTAAGGGTGCGAAGTCCGAAATAAGGATGCACGTTGTACTTACAGGAGGGGTACGTATATTTAGGCATACATACATATACACCAAACGCTTGCGACTGTAGGCTAAGAACTGTCTAGTGACCGACGATCGCGTTGCCGAAAATGTCGCTGTCGAACCTCTTTTGTTTCGAGGCCAGCGCGCACACGGAACCTATCTACAACAATGCATTCTGCGTATTATAGGGTGACTATGTTAAATAGATTTTTGTATTTAAAAAAACAACAGGTTGTTTTGATTAAATCTTTGTTACCAATGGCAGTTTGAAATTTTGTAAAATAATACATTCTGACGAAATGCAGGAAATATTTACGTGTGAGGATTAATGGACATACAGCAAGCATTTCTGTATGAGGCTATAAAAAGGATAGTTTTTTCCTGTTTAATGTATGTTATTGTCCCAACAAATGCACAAAAATGATTATTACGAAGAGTGACCTGACGGTTTGACGTTAATACTCTTGGAAAATTTCTATTCGAATTCCTTTCATTTAAGAATCGTTCGAGAGAATATGTTTAGCGATAATTAGGCAACGGCATTTATTACAGATTGATGAATTTATGTTGGACATTTCTCAAAAATATTCTCAACTATATTGAAAAATCAACAATTAATTTCTAAATTATTTAAGGGTGCAAAATTAGAACAATACGAATAAGAAGGAAGTATTATATAATCAGGCCAGAATTGGGAAATACGAAAATAATGTAATTACCATGAAGATCAATGGAACAAAATAATATCAGAAGCAATAAACTGTAAAGTATGTACTCAGTCACGGACAACAAATCGATTCGAGTAATTTGCGAATGGACAGAAAGGAAGTCGATCAATCATGGAAACTTTAGCAAATATTTGATATCTCCAATAACATTACCTCCCAGAGCGGTTTTACTTAGTACTTTTAGATACGTCCACTGTTCAATAACCAACCGCCGGTAGACGTTTCAATCAACGAAATGCAATTGAATTCGACGGGAAAAGAAAACCGAGTTCACGAAAACAGACATAAACGAGAAGTAAAAGATCCCCACGTAAAATACAACCAACCTTTCGGTTAAATTCGTATGTTTTTCCGGGACATGGATTTGTTCGAGACCGCCAATGACGGATTTATGACCGGCGACATTTGACGGGGTTGAATTTGACTGGTCGAAATTTCACAACAAAATTCCGTGGTAACTGGTCCCGGAATTTTAACCTTTTTTTAAATTAAATTTTTTAGAGTTGCTTTAACGGCAAAGGTCATTTGCAACACGGTACAGTTGTTAACTTATTTTCTAACGTAAGATACAAACTATATGTATACATATAAATATGTTAACGGGCACTTGTAAATACTATCAAAGCTAATCGTTACACAGTACATATATAGTTTCTTATTGGTAATATCTTCTAATTCAAAGCTTCTGGAACAGTTTCGATATCATTAGATAGTAGGCGAGATTTGTTAGGTATTCGTCTGAATTAATAAGGGAAGGACCCCAACTGCCTGACTATAATTTCGACGGGGTTTTGTAAAATGCTACTATACAGGCTTCTAATGATATATGTATGTGAAATGTTAGGTGCAGACAGTCGATAATTTTAAAGATATAAAGAATTAAAGTTACGAACCACGAAGATATACTATGAATATAAGTCAAAGTTATCAAAGTTGCGTTGGCACAGTAAAACAAAAATATTTCGGTAAACGGGACATGATCCCAGGATCTCCGATTTACCAGTCAAACAACCTTCTACTTCAATAAGTTTGATTTATATTCATAGTACCTGCATCTTTAAAGTACGTAACTTCAATTGTTTATATATTTAAAATTGTCGAGTTTCTGTCAAGGACTTAAATCGGTATGATTTTGATACCGATATTATGTCATCAAAGCTATACCGAAACCGATATATTACCGAAAACCAAAATAAATACTGGTATTTTTTCGATTTCTATAAGGGTAAGGCTTATATGTAGAGGGTTATATAGGGGGAAGGTACAGTCGAAAAAACCCGTATAATATAATTTCTGTACAAGTCCCTGGTTTCTGCACCTAATATTTCACATACCGTAATGTCCTGATAAGTGTGGGTCGATTTGCACACGATAAGTGTGAAGTTGTCGTCCCCACCACTGGAGAAGGGGGCTGTGGAACCAGTGAAGCGTATAATTTTTTGCCCGGCGCGCCGCAACGGCTTCCCTTTCACAAGCTGACGGCTAATCGAGGGGAACAAATGCAACGATGAAACTTTTTGTTTTTAGTTCTTTGTTAACGACACTTTTACGAACATATTCGTGAGATTTTTCTGATTAAAATGATATCAAACACGATATAATTTGGACCATATTTACTTACGATTTATCGCAAGCGATAATGAACGAATATTAGTTGTTAACACTTTCTACATGAGTAAATATGATACAAATTATGTCGTATTTGGTATCATTTTAATCAGAAAAATCTCACCAGTGTACTAGTAAAAGTTTCATTAACAACGAACCAAAATTAAAAAACTTTCATCGTTGCATTAGCGTTGTCTCACCGATACCCGGGAATGTAATCTTTTCTTGATCTCCCCTCGTTCAGCCGTCGCGTCCGACCCGTTGAAAAAAGTCTCTTTCTTCTCACCGACTGGCACGGACGGACTCGGCGGACAGAGCGGGGAAATGCATATGTATGTATATGTACGACGCTTCGTGGAAGCGATTAAGTGTCAGCGAATGCTTAGAGAGCCGTCGACGTTACAATGGTAGCTGGATCACCTCCAGTCACACGTATTTTTATTATTGGCCGAGACAGTACACATACAATCGGACTGTATGACGAAGTGAACGAACGAGACACATCAAGAAGACCGAGTAAGATAACGCGAACCATAGCATATATAGACGGAGCATGAACTGAGCGGGGAAGTAAGATTCGCGGTAAGGGGGTGGTTAGTTATAAATCGGGTAACTTCGTTCCTTTTCGGTGCTATCCGGGTATACAATCACGTTACATACATGTATGCTATGGGAGATGAAAAGAATATACTTATTATACGTTAAAAATTCCGTATGTCATGTAGATTGTATAGATATATGTATTTAACAAAATTAATAAATAGTATAAAGCATTAAATAATGGTACGGCACACAGCCCACCAGCCATTAATAACGAGCCGAATCGAGCCGAATGCATCCGAAGCTAACCGACGTATATCTAATGACCGCTGTCTTTTCCTCCTCCAATCCTACGGTCCCCTCGCCCAAAGTGGTAGCTTATGCTCCGTCTATACATGTCTATGACGCGGAACCGCAGCGATTACAATGTAACCATTGGCGGGTGGGAGCGTCGCAGGCGAGCTCACGCAGTCGAATCGAGTGGAAAGAGATGCTTTCTCTTTCTGTTTTTCACTCGCTTGTCTTTTTCTATGTCGGAACACTACAAAGGACAAGCTGCCGACGCTTGAGCTTCGAGCAGAAAACAGATTGACGAGGTGCTGACAACTGTCCGTGCTCACCGTGAGTGTCACTCCGCGAACCGAGGCATTCACACTTATCGGGGCATTACTGTGTATCATTAAAAACCTGTATACTATCATCTTACAAAACCTCGTTGAAATCAAAGTCGCTCAGTTGGAATACTTTCCTTGTAAGTAGAATGGTCATATGGTTAGACAATTTTGTGATTCTTCTAGCTCGAATTTTGATCTTGGAATCGCGGTGGTTGCAGCCGTTACAGATTGAAAATACATCCCCGGGAATCCATTTTTATACGGTCGCCGTTGATACGGTAAACCGCATTTCATCGTGGCGCGTATCGAAAATACCCGGCACGGGGTTAAATGACAGATAAATTCAGAGTCGGTGTACCGGTGTCAGTATTCGAAATAACCCGGCTACGAGAAATTAATATCGCGACGGGGGGGACATTAATCGTGACCGCCGCGTTGCAAACGGCCGCAGCTGCGACAGAAACGATACCAGTGGCTGTTGGAATCGACTGGGTCCGTTGTAACATCGTATCTCGTGGCGATTCGAATCTTTTTGCACGGTAACGAGGCGTGAAAGGTGATCTCGCTGGATCGGTTGGGAAACACCGCGAAATTACGATGGCGGAACAACGTTGTGTTGTGTTGCATGTGACGTTGTAACGAGGCCAATCAATGGTTCAGCCTAGTGTTTTCCTAACAAAAACGTAATGGGGAGATCGAGAGGGATAATTTTGATACATGGTATAATAAGTAGTATACCTACGCAATCTGATTAGTCATCGACGATTTACAGGATGTTTCATAATTATTTACGCTCGATAGAAAGATGAACGATTCTTTGATCCTCTATATCGTTTCCTGACTAATGTTGGAACATGCAGTTTTAATACGTTCTTTCATAGTTTCTGGTGTTGTGGGAATATCGGTATACGCAGCAGTTTTAATGAGTACCCACAGAAATATTCATTCATTTATCGTCTACAACAATGTCATGAAGTTGACGGGCATCATTTTTCTACTAATATCTCTATCGTATAGTAATTTCATTATTTACATCTATACACATACAATTGATCACAAAAGTATGCGGCCACTTTAGGCATTAAGCTGCTCAATGCGTCTTCTTCATATCTTGCAAACATTTTTTTTTTATAAAATCAAGAATTACAATATCTTTTTTTGATAAACAATGTATTGGCTCATGATAAATTACGAACTAGTAAACACAGTAACATCGTTTTTCTAACATTTGGATGTTATTTAAAGCAGTTTCGTACTACCGATCGGCAAGAAATGTTCCAGATATTTTCACTGAAGTGATAAACTAGGTGTCTACTGTGGTAGCCCAATGCAGTTAGCGTTATTAATTCTACATAAATTTGAAAATAAAATCCTATATCACAACCTATGTTTAAGGAACATTTATTGTTACGAAGTATGTTAGACATGTAGTAAAAGAAGGTAAGTAGGACCAAATAAGTACAACACTGAAGAAGTAGCAAAGAACACCTTTAGTGACTTGTACCCTCAACGGTATGACATGGTACACCAGTGTAGAGTAGTAGTAGTAGTACCACCGACTAAGTATAGAATAGACTTATTATTCAATGCTTTTTTCTGTCCCTAGGGCTACGTAGCCCTGTTACCATTTTAGTGTCAATACCCGACGTTACCGATAAAGCATGAATTCTGAGTATTATTAGCACAAATGAAGTGTTATATATTCCATTCATATTACGTGTATCTATATGATTTCACGAGAATAAAAATATCCGATGCTTCAGTTTAAGGTTAAGGGATAAATATGTGTGTTGCAGGCATTTGACAACCACCGTATAAAGGAACCTGTTATTGACTGTGCATATTGTTAATTTATTGACTGTGCATATTGTTAATTTATTTACTGTGCATATTATTAATCTATTTACTGTGCATATTGTTGTGTCCCCTCTCTTGTTACTAATTCCTTGTATGTTACAGATGTTCGAGAACCATTGGCTTCGATAATTATCTTTTTATGTACTATGATTCATTTACTGTGATTTATTTATTGTGATTTCTATACTGTGATTTATTTACTGTGATTTATTTACTGTGCATATTATTAATTTATTTATTGTGCATATTGTTGTATCCCCTCTCTTGTTACTAATCCCTTGTATGTTACAGATGTTCGAGAACCATTGACTTCGATATTTATCTTCTTATGTACTGTGATTCATTTACTGTGATTTATTTACTGTGCATATTATGTATTCTATGTGTATTGTATAATGAAAAATATTTTTCCAAACAGTTATTCCATCGAAAGAAGACATCAATCAACGTCTACATCCTCAAAACGTTTACCACTGCGTTAAGTTACTGTAAGTTAAACTTAAATCATAATTCGATACTCATTGTTATATTCATATTCATCATCACATCGTAATGATAATAATTATTAGTAATTTTAGTCTATCTATTAATAGACTTAAATTGT
>NW_015373885.1:3205573-3269703 GCF_001272555.1 Dufourea novaeangliae | reverse complement strand
AGATTCCTTTTCCTTATTCTGTAAATTCTTTGATTGGAATATGAATGCTGCTGGAAGTATGAACATTTTCACAGGACAATGATATAAATGGAACTTTTTAAGTGTTACACTTAGTTAACACTTTTTAAGTGTTACAGTGATTATTTCGTTACATGTTCCATAATGTCAATAGATTTCCCCGCAACATCCATAATTATTACAAATGTCAATATAACGAAATATCTTTTATGCGATGTTTGTGATGTAATAAAAATCTGTGTTTCGATTACGTTTTTGATACGTATTACTCACTTATATGTAATAATATAGAATAAAAATATACTGTTAGTCCGATATTTGAAAATATACATGCGTTCGTTGTCACTGTTAAACTGTTGTAATAACAATGGAATAATAAAATAATTTACTCAAATGTACATAATAATATGTATATACATATTCATAAAAACAATATTAAGCGCAATAACTTTTTTGTTCGCGAAAAAAAACCACTAGGTCCGTCGGAACTGGAACCCAAGACTTCTTTCTAATACGTCTACTTTACAGTGAACGGACGGAAGAGAATCCGTTCACGACCATGGTCCCTTCGATGATTTTCCGACGTACCGAACACTCATGATCTGACAACATTGTACTTTAGACTCGTCAACACTGTAGAAGTTAGACTAGTTGAGCTCGAATGGATTTAACGTAGTTCACAAATTCACCGTTCTCATAATGTAGAGGGCAGCAGAAAATCCCTGACTTTTTACACTATCGGTATTTCAGAACAGGAGACACGAAGTCCCATAAGATGATAGGTCTATCATATACCTCATCGGTGGTAGTACGTACACCCACGAGCAAACTCGGCTTCCGCTAGGGGAAAAAGTGGCGTAACGATAAGGTCCTCCTACCGCTTGATAAATTTCCTTCAAATACTAAAAGAAATGTTAAACCGAATGTTAATTTGGCATAAATTTCATTAACCCCGAGACCAAGTGGTAGGAGGTTTTTTCCTTACATAACTTTTTTCCCTAGAGGAAGCCGAGTTTGCTCGTGAGGGTACATGTGAAAGGGTCACATCTACAGTCACTCTAGCTCGGGAAGGCATCATACAGAACCACTCTACGCAGCCCTAGTTCGAATTCGCGTGACATTTTGCTTCATCTCCTCCTCCCGTGTCGAAATCGTTTCCACTCACGTGTAATTACCGGATGATTTCCATGTTTTAAACTTTCCCGGATTACGATTAATTCTAAAGCTTCGACCTTCGAGGGGACACAGGCCATTCCTCGCCCAACGGGGTTAATCACGGTACACGCGCAATTCCGCTTAATCGTGCCCGTCTCTTCTCTCGCGCAACGTGCCCGCGCGTTACAAACCACGTACGGAGTTCCGCTTAATTAAATACTCCCGGTTTAATTAAACAACAGTCGCGCGTGAAAACGACACAACACTACGGCGTTTGGCCAGATCTCGCTCGGCTGATAGAATTCACGTAATTGTTCGTAAATATCGCGAGCCGAACTCGTTTCCCTTTCGTCGCGGCAGGCCGAACGAAATGATCTCGATTACCAACGGCAAGATAACCGGTCGAGATAACCGGGGGAAGGGGGGATAGCCCTGGCGTTAATTCGTCGGATCGGCGAGATCGAGGCGCGATCCTCGATAACGATAACGCTTCGTCCACGGACGCGCAACGATCGACGCGCGTCGCCGATGGAAAGAATTGAATTCGCGCGACACACAGCGATCGAAGTTAATTGGAAACAAAAACTGAAAAACGGCACTAGGGAACGAATTTTCCTCGCCGCCGGTCACGACGAGCCGGGGACCTCGTTGTCCCCTGATTGCCAGTTAGTATTAATAAGTTTGACAGAAAATATAGTTTCCCGGTTGGGGGTATTCAATTCGCCGAGGTCCGATATTGGTATTCCGTTTTTTGATCTTGGTATATTTGAATTATTTTGTTGTACGCGAAGGTTACTTTTGATCGAGAGAAACTTCCGTTTCGAATTTGGTTTTAAATTTGTTCTGTTTTCAGAGAGAACGTTTGTGGGGGATTACTTATGCTGTGGATGTTTGTGCAGATTTGAACTTTGCTAAGCTATTCTATAGAGGTAGGATTTAAGCGGAAATTTATCATTTCTATGGCGGATTTGGAATGGTTTGATGTTGCATATATAAAAACTATTAAATTCTCATTAGACTTTGTGCTTGGGGATACTGCACATTAAATGTAGCAAAATATTATATAATCAACTGTGAAGTACATAGTATATCTTTTAACATATGCTTGACAATTGGAATTCTATGAAAATATATTTGATGACGATGAGGGTTTTGAAATTCATAGAGAGTAATTACACAAAATCGATCGCTTAATAACAATAAATTTGTATTCCATTAGTTGTCTATACAGTACAATAAAGAAATCAAAAGTATTATAAGTAATAAACAAAAGCAGAATTAAGAGAAATATTGTTCTAAAAACATTTTATTTATTTATTTAACTTGTCGAAATTTTTATTTTGCATTACTAAGGTTTATAGCCATTGAAAATGATAACAAAATCCATGACTGGTAGATTAGGATTAGTGGTCGTTATTTTTTGTCAACAAACGAAATATTTCAAACATTCAAAATGAAATATACAGTGAGCCTATATTTTCACGTATTCATCGTCGTTTTCAAATTTTTTACGTTGTAACGTTTGCGCAACGCAATCAACAAGGTTTTATTTCGTTCAAAAAAAAAAAAAAAAAAGGAAAAAGGAAATAGGTTGGAATCAAATTTCAACAAATTGAAAACATTCTCGTGTTGCAGAGAGACGCGATTTTTACAGTTTGCAATTTCCTGTTATTTTATGTAATAGAGCAATTTACAACGTCGTTTCGATGAATTTCTAATACTGTACTTCACTGTTATTCGCTACGTCTATTTGTGACAGACATTGATGATGATTCAGTACGTATTGCATATATTTATTCTTTCCCACTATCTATATATGTATTCTCTCCTATATACATACTGTCGGTTTGTATCAAATTTCCATGGAAAATCCAATAATTTCACATCAGTGTTTATAGACATTAATATATAGATGAAAATAATTAATATTAGTAAGTCGTGTTCCTATGTGACAGACCCATAAACATTTACTGCATGGTGTATTCTAATGCAGATTTACATGCATATATCGGCATAAGACATTGGCCTCTAATTAAAGGTTGAAAAGATGAGGTGAAAATTACGAAAAGACAAAAAGTGTGAAGTTATACGTTGTATTATGTCTAAACAAAAATAATGAGTGTTTGAGAAATTTTTACAACAACTAGTTTACGATTTGTTTGTATGTTATACCTACATATGTTATAGTCACTTGGCGGAAACCTCTCTTGTTAAATAAAACAATACAAAAATGAGATTGATTTTTAAAATAATTTTTCTACGTTTTTGTGCCACATAATCTGGTAATTTCAAAATCTTTTATTATATTTGAAAAAATCATGCATTTAAGAGCTAAGAATTATTCCCTTTGATGTTGTTTGTACCGTCAAATTGGTGATAGTTTGCCTAAAAACTCAAAAATTTTCATGTTCCTATCGTACTCGATCGGTTTTCCCGAAGATCAAACGACAAAGCACTGTAATGACGAGCACGACGCGCATTTTCAACAGCGTATCCGTCGCGATGGTGACGTCGGTTTGAGGACCAATGTTTGAAATCCGCACGAATGTTCCCGAAAATTACAACTCGATCGCGGTGCCGACGTCTAACTGATTCGGTTGTCCGCTGTTACACCATCACTGGGGCATTTTCACGTTTCCGTTCTGCCCGAGCTTCATACCGACCCGGAATTTGTCGTTGCGGGAATCGGTCCGCGACGCGGCCCGTAAACCGAATCGAATCAACGATTTTTGCCAACCGCCCTGTCGCTTCGCTCCAGTGGTACAGTGCATTCCGCTGTTTACGGTGTGGACAATCACGCGGGAGTTTCGCGCACCGCGATATTCGCTGCTGCTGGTTTTCCCTGTTTTCCGCGTTCCTACTCGCTGTCACGTGGGCAGTAAAGTTTTGTGCGTATTTTTATGGAATAGCTTTGAAACGGAGGGACCAACGTCGACAATGTAGGCTTCTGATCATACGCGTGACAAACGTAGTGTTACGGTGCGATGAAAATTCAAATTTTTGATTAAATTCCACCGAGTGAATATAGTTTCGAATCGTACAATTTTAACTCGAATTTAGGCTCATATCTAAAATGAGAATAAAATGTACGATTTTAAATTCAAGGTTGACATGATCGGATTTAAGATGAAACTCTACTATTGACATGCAATTTCAAATTGAAATTGAAATTCAAGTTTTTGTATTGAAGCAAAATAAATGTTTAAAGTCCAATGGTAAAAGTACAATTTAAAAAGTAGAATTTTTATTGACCTGAGAATACTGACCTTTCCTGGTAATCTCTAGTAAATATTGTACTGGTATGTGAGTCAATATGACTTACGTTAGTATTCCCGAGTTAAACGGGTTAAATTCTAATACAACTTCAAACTCAAATGGATTTATGACACTAAAATTAGAACAGTAAATGTTTTATCATTTTTGTGTCTAAAAATTCCTATGTCATACACTTCTGTATTCGAAGGAAAATCTTTTATTATATATTAATACTTTAAATATCAACTGTTAGTAAGTAATAATCCAAATAAATTTTTTTGAATATATACTGCCATATAATCGATTGTAAAATCCCTATAGTATGTACATATAATTCATGCTGAACTTCGAAAATAAAACACTGTGTATGTAATACCAAAGAAACAAAGGTGACACCTTAAAATTCAATAATGGTTTGTCAAAATTTTTTTCTTAATTACAGACAGTATTTCGTTACAAAATAAGTTCTTTCTTATGTAATTAAAGGTAAAGAATTAGATGAAAATACACACTCGTAAAACATTATCTGAAAACTAACCAGTTGATTCTCCTATAACGTGCACAAAAAAAAGACTACCTATTCCGATATACAGAAATGTCTCGATAAGTGAGTCGATTTGCTCACGATAAGTGTGAAGTCGTCACCCCTACCACTGGGGAAGAGGGCAACACTAATGGAACGATGAAACTTTTTTGTTTTTGGTTCTTTGTTAACGAAACGTCTACGAGCATATTCGTGAGATTTTTCCGATTAAAATGATACCAAACACGATATAATTTGGACTATATTTACTTATGATTTATCAGAAACGATAATGAACAAATACGAATTGTTAACACTTTCTGGATGAGTAAATATGATCCAAATTATGTCGTGTTTGGTATCATTTTAATCAGAAAAATCTCACCAATATACTAGTAAAAGTTTCATTAACAACGAATCAAAAAAAAGAGTTCCATCGTTGCATTTGCGTTGTCTCGCCAATACCTGGGAATGTAATCTTTTTTGGCTCGTGAATGGGAAGCCGTCTCGGCGCGCCGTGCAACAATGTGTGCGCTCCAGGGACTCGGCGGACGAAGCGGGGGAATGTAAGACGATTAGTCGAAGCGTTCAGTCGTCAGCGACTGCCCAGAGAGCTGTCGACGAATAAACTGTAGCTGGATCACTTTCATTCCCACGTCTTAATATTATTTGCCGAAACGGTGCACGCAATCGGACTGTGTGGTCGGTTGTCTTTCTCTGTCTGTTCTCTACGTCGCTTGTCCTTTTCTATGTCGGAAGACTTCAAAGGCAAGCGGCTGAGGCTCGAGCTTCGTGCAAAAAACTGACGAGGTGTTGACAACTGTCTCCACGTGTTTTCACGAGTGTAACTCCGCGGAACCGAGGCATTCACACTTATGAAGACATTTCTGTATGTATGTACATATTAATAAAATTAGAGCACTTAATTTAGAGACATTCCGTGTATCCAATGACTCTGTCAATGAATTTTCCTGCATTCTCTGTTACTTCTTTTACAAGAACATAAGACACAGCAGTCACCTCATCGTTTCCATAAAATACTATTTTCCCTGATAGAATCTTCGATGGACCGAGACCACCCATTCCATTCCGAGCCGCAGATACTCGGCCGGTCACAGAACGCCGGGCATAACGGCCGATATAACAACGCCAGCAGCGTGGAAAATGCCCAACTCCAAAATCCGTGGTCCACGTCTCGAAGCAAATAGACCACATCTTCAGCAGCCGTCCACCGATCGAAAATCCTCGCGCGAGGGAATTGCTACCGTGTCCGTGGCGATGTCGCGAGTAGTGGGGCAGTCTGGTGAACCGTCTTGGTCGTCATCGTCAGGGGGTGGGGGGGGGGGCGAACTTGCGTCTGGGCCAATAGCGTTTCCTCCCAATTTGATCCCATCAGCTATTCGATAGTCGATGTTCCGGGGTACGTGGAGCCCGAGGATTAACAATCCAGGCCCGTCGACCCGTTCATAAAGTGATTTGCTAGCTTCTGCGGCTCGTTGACTGTTTCATCTGCTCGTCCCCTTCTTTCTTTTTGTCCCCTCGATCCCGCTTGCCTTTCGTCCGCTCTGTTCAACTTCATCGGCAACGTTCTTCGACGTTCTTCCTTCTACCCCCTGAGGAATTCGTTGGTCAACGTACACCATCGCAGATTTTCATCGAGATTAATTGCCGTAAAGTTCATGTCCTGGGATGACGAAGATTGGTCGGTCTTCCTTTGAGACTGTGCACTTAGTCTCGGGAGGACCTAATCGGCTACTAGCCGGGAGTCGTCCATCTTGTTGGGCGGCGGGACTATGTATATATACCTACTATCCACACATGGAACGTTGCCTAGCGGAAGGAATGCGGGTCTGATTTGTTATAGTATAATTTCCGCCTTATAGGCCTATCTTCTTCCACACAATTATTAGGTCGTTGACTAAGAACTGCGATGCAAGCACAGATTAGTAGGTAATACTTGTAGATAACGGTCGATAATATACTTATGGGTATACTAGGCCGTTCATAAGCATTAGAGCATCTGGTTCTTATGAAGAAAATATAATTTTTCATAGGATTTATGTATTTGGGACCTATTTTAGTACTCTGTGGTAGCGTAGGTGTTGCGGATCGAGATTCAATATCCCCTAAACAATATATATATTTCAAGTTTTCAATAATTTCGTAATGCCTTATTACCTATATTTATTCAAATTTGATAAGTGTGCTAATAAGGACGAGCGGGAGAATATAGATTCCAGAAACAATTAATTTTAGGGTCATTTTGACCTTATTCTACTGCATATAAAATGTTCAAAGGGACTAATTTATGAAAAGAAGAATAATTATATCAAGTTACTCCGTAAATTCTGGTCGTGCTGAAAATGGATCAGGAAGAATTACTTTTAAGGAAGGAAGGGATTGGCATTGTCCCTATAATTTATTCTTACCTTAGAATTGCAGAATCAAAATTTTTGTGGTATAAATTCATTAAAAGATATGGAAAATGTATAACGTATTGTGGTGGCACTACCTCCTACATTCGCCACTAGAGGTTTACCGAGTTGACACCTTTCTCGCAACTACCTGAAGTCTTCCTCGTTTGTATACATACATATACAGGGTGTAACAAAATGTTGTCCGACCCGGAAATGGGGCACTCGGGGGGTGAATTGGAACAACTTTTTCCTTAGCAACAATCTAATCTAAGGCTTCGTTACGGAGATATTAACGAAAAACCCCGACCAATCAGAGCGCGAGTCTGCCAGCCGAATTCCCACGGTAACGCTGCCTACCAGTCGCAGCGCGTAGCCACCGCTAACGCAGAAATTCGGTTGGCAAACTCGCGCTCTGATTGGTCGGGGTTTTTCGTTAATATCTCGGTAACGAAGCCTCAGATTACATTGTTGCTAAGGAAAAAGTTGTTCCAATTCACCCCCCGAGTGCCCCGTTTCCGGGTCGGACAACATTTTTGTTACACCCTGTATACGTCTGTTATAGACATACCAATATTACCGCCGCGAGGGGTTTTTGTTCTCGTGGCACTGCGACCCACGGAGAAGTTACGAGCGAGAACGAAGAAAGGAGAGTGGTGTACGAACGGGCATGTTACACGTGACGCGCAGATAGTAGATGTAAGTTTGTAAGTTGTTAAGATAGGGAGATAAGTACATAAAGATTCTTGTAATACACAACAACGTTCTTAACCGACCATCGAATATCCCCGCATCTAAGGCAGGATGTGCTACACAGGTAGCCTTATTGACGAGTCCACTAGCAGGCCCGGAACAAAACGCTCCCTCTCCTTTCCTTTTCACGCTTCCAAGCATCACAGCTGCCAAAGTATAATTATCATTTTCCTACTCCACATCGTGTATCATGTTTAATTATGTATGAAATTCCGATTGTCTGAAGGGAATACATAGAAACAACTGATTATTCGATACCAAGTATCATGTAACGCGGAGAATGTAATGGCATGGCTTTTGTTACGAATATTAGACACATCGTGAGGCATCCCCGTCGAACTTCCGTAAACTCGAGTATGAATAGGAATTTTCGGGATTCCGGTTACTATCGACCGGAGTACTTAGTTCCGTGTGCAACACCTATTAATTTACGGCGTCTCCAGACGCCCAAGTGTTTCGTGCATAATGCATACTACAGATAACAATAATCTATTCGATTTCTGTTGTTACAGAAATTAGAGCACCAATTGCAGAAAATTTGGAATTTTCAAAACTTGTATATAAATTTTGATTTTTTATTAACAAGATGTAAGTATTAAGTTCATTCGGTTTTCTACTAACAAACGAAAGGGATTGATCTTTTGTATTACTATGTTCTCTGATTTTTCCTTTTCAGTTTACAAAAAATAGTAAACATTGGGATAATTTAATTTGTGCGTAATTGATTTGAAAGTTGAAGATCAGAAATTGAATTTCTGGCAAGCTAATGCTTTATTACCTTCGAAAGTGTCAAAATTCCACTCAGTCTCAGAAAAATGATCTGTGGTGTTTGGAAACAATGCTGTGAGTAAGCGTACATGTCAAAAATGGTTTGAAAAATTTTAAATTGGAGATTTCACCGTGGAAAATGCACCGCGAGTATGCAAACCTTCCACCGTCGACAGTAATCAAATTGTCGCATTAATTAGAAACAATCAACACAGTACTACATACTAGAGAGATAGGTCAGGCATAATAAAAACGGGGGTGGATACATTATGGACTAATCGCAAAAAGAAACGTTGAATATCCAAACCTACATTATTCTTTAAAATCGGAACGAACTTTTGGTTCAACCCTAATAATTTTCACGTAATTTACTTTTTTCGTACAATTGTGCGAATATTTCATCGAAAATTGCTGTTTCAGCGATTACCCACGGTGACTACAATTTTATTACCCGGAATAACTTTCTTGAATAAGATGAGAGAACAATGCCCTGCGGCTTGCGACAAACTTTGGGACGCACATATTTTATCCGAATAGTCAGAATCCAGAACAGTAGCTTCATCTTGGAAACTCGCTACTAATTCTTGGATCCAAATAAATCTTGAATTTCAAACTGCCCTCATGAAAATATATTCGAGTAAACCCTGAAAGAATCCTTAATGAATTTAAGGTATTCATTGCTAATGACTGCGAAGGTTTATACAAAAGTAAAATTTTATGGATTAATTTCTCGAAACTGTACGCAAACACAATTTACTTATCCTCTTTAGGGCCCTAGTAGATTCCAAATAAAAAGATAAATTAAATAAACTTTCTGAAATATTTCACTGTACTGAATTTTAGACGATCGGGTACTTTATAAATGCGCAATGTCCGCAGTCTTCTAATGACAGAAGTTCAATTAAATAGAGACCTTAATAAACAGATAACTGTAGAGTAGTTGAACGGTCTCGACGACACAGTCGTTCACTGTTAAGAATCACCGCCAGCAGCGTCGTCAGAGGCGTATCTGAATCGCGCAATCACGAAATATCGATTGGTCAATTTAATTAAGCGCGAGTGCACTTCAAACAACGAAAACACGGCAAACCAATTAAGATAGTGCGCTGTCCATTTAAATTAATAATAATAAATTAATATTGATACTTTCCTAATTACACGAGGCTAATTCGGATAAATTGAACGGAAGGATTCAGAATACGCTCCTTCGACCCAATTATTTATATCTACCGCGGAAAATGAATTAAGTTGACCGAATGACATCCTGACCCATATTTTCTGTTTCGTGTTATATTCTGTTGCATCTGCAAGTTGCTCAGTTTTTATTTAAATTTTTGAACAGTTCTTTAATCGATTTAATTTGCGGTTGATAGTCCAATGTTTTTCAAGATTATACAATTTTTCACGGATACAGGAAATCAGTATCGATTATTCATAGTAACTGATACACCGCATTGTTGTAGACAGATAAGAACGTCAAAGCTAGCGAAGATGATGTCTCGTTAATTTGGTTATTTACAGCTGATTAGAATACAAATTTCAAGAGTATAAATAATAAAACAAACCAAAAAGAATCCTGCCTTTGTTACTAAAGTCAATTTTTCCAAATAATACGTGTACCTATTAGTAATAAACATATAATTCAGTGTATGTATATGTATATTCATTGTGAAAAATAGTGGGCATAACGTAAGTTGAAACTTTGGCATATCTAGGATAATTATCGATTTTGATTACCGATACCAAATTCGGAACGATAACTGATTGGTGTCTTGGAAGAACTTTAGCCATGTCTTAACACGTTAGCAAACGATAAAGTTTTGCTAAAATTCGCTCTGCTCATTTGTCTACTGACATCAATCACCGAGGTAAAAATATCCCCAACAAAACTAATAATATATTAATATAAATAAAATACCGTTAATTAGCAAATAATAAAAAAATAATGCACACGCCTAAAGAATAAATTCTTCTGTTGAAACTTCTGCGCAACGACTTAAACAAAGAAAGTTGTATGTACACCCACGAGCAAACTCAGCTTCCGCTAGGGGAAAAAGTGGCGTTGGAGAAGGGCCTCTTAAAATTTGGTATCGGGAATTATTGAAATTTATGCCAAATTAACATTTGATTTAATATTTATTTCAGTACTTGAAATAAATTTACCAAGTGGTAGGAGGTTTTTCTCTTACGCCCCTTTTTTCCCCTAATGGAAGCCAACTTTGCTCGTGGGTGTACATACACTCTTCTGACACCACCAGGAAAGTCACCATATTTGTTTCAATCCGTGTCATTTATAATACACACACAAAAAATGAGACCGCGTAACCTGACCGTTTATATTCTAGACGCGACCATCGATAACAGGAAAAGCCTCGTTCCACGAGAGCCGCCAACCGCTAGTAGCACAATCAAGATGGCGAAGTGCACGGACAGCTCGAAGTTTGATTCGGCAACGCGAACCGTGGCCAAATACGACCGCTAATTCAACGCGGCAGACAACTCGTTAAGGGCTTGCGGATCTTCGTTAACGGGACCTTTTACCCCTCGCTACAAGCCTCGATCGGGTTATTAATGACGAACCCTCGGCTTGGATGGAGGGTATATATATGTATACCTGCCCGAGCAGCAACCCGGTAATCACTTTCGTGGCAGACTTTAAGCTTTCAGACACGATCGCCCGTTATCCCGTCAATTTAACCCGTCTCATGACGTGATCCGACGCGTCTCTACCCGACCTGGATCCTTTACCCTTCTTCTACGTTTCCTTCCGCTCCGCCCCGGAAAAGGATATAGGAAAGGATATTATACCCATCACCATCAGACGATGTCCTTATCCCGCGGATTTAGTGAGGACTTCGCCGTGAACGACTGTCAATCCAATGACGGGTTTATTAATTTATTCTGCGTGGACTGAAGGTGAGGAAGGTTTTCGGTATTTATTGGACTGTTCTAAGGATTCGTGATCGTGTTTCTCGTTTGATGAACACTTTAACACCAGGTGGGATCTTTGAACCTTGAACCATGCATTAATAACGTCTGTGATAATCATGGAGGTGATGACACTTGCGTTCACACGTATCCGTAGAATTGTTTTAAATAATTTCATGAACAATTTTTTTAACAATCTTAACAACTCAATGATTTTTATTATCCAGATCAGTCGAAAATAGCTCATTTATGACTTTCTTTATTAATTATAGATATAAGGTTCAGTTTCTAAGAATAACAGAGAAGTTTGACAAATTAATTGCAGGACTTTACCTCCATATTTGTGTAAATTTATCGCTGGTAAAATTTAAAATTTCAAACGATATTATTCTCCAAATATTAGCATTAATTGCATATAACTTGTTATTAGAAGACTTAAAATCAAGTGTACGATTATTATATTAATATACTAAACAAATTTATTAATTTATTAACTAGTTTGTAAAAATAACCGTATCAGATGTTAGATTATACATTTCCATTTTTATTTTTTAGTGCTGAATAAACTTAAATTCAGATCTCAATTTTCAAAATTCAGTCAATTTACAATCTAATGTCAAAGTACAAGAGTTGCTTGAGTTCTAATTAGTACAATTTTTTTAGGAGGATTTGAAAGTAAAAATTAAAAAACTATCGAAACGGCTACGTAAGTAAAAATTCCAATTCCAAATCTTAAATTGGAGAAATTATGTAACTTGTCAACACAATTAAAATTTTTATTTTAGAATATTTAATGAATATCTTACACAACAGTACACCACAATATACCACATTTAACATATACATACAACATAATATGCTACATTTAACACTCGATCAAGGTTCCAGATGCGTATAATATTGTCGATACGCATTAACGATCCTGGTTACTTGCAGATCATAAGCAAATAGAATACATTATGCGTAAACATTTATAATTTATTGCCGTAAATAGCTAATCACGTGTTAAATTCGAGTTTGTTACAACAGTTCCAGGCCAAACAGGCGCCACCAACCGGCAATAAATATTTATAAACTCCGCCCCGAGTACATCTAGTAACCATTAAGCGATAATCGCATTATTTGCTGGAGACACAGCCGGGGCCGGACAATACACGCGTTTCTTGCTTTAATTAATTATTCCAGGCCCTGATGGATTGTTGTTACACCGAGTACATTTCGCCCCCGGGATAACTGTGATAAATCTCTGTCACGGCTCGATAGATAGACATATAATTTATGGTCGGATACGAACAGCGTATTCAAACGAGCGTGAAATCAATATAAAAATACAGAAAAAAAGAAGGGAGAGAGAGAGAAGGAGCGAAGTGGCATATATTTGAAAACATTTCGAGGGAATCGAAATTTTCTCGTTCGATAAACATGGAGAATAATCTACGTTAATGAATATGAAAATTGGGAAATTCCGTTATTTCAAAATTGAACCGCAATTTTACTGTACTGTATTTTTAAAGAGAAATTTTTGCACGTTAAACGGGATTGACAGATCAATTATCATTTAAAAATAAATGTGAATGGGTCGCCTTGATGATTCATATCAAAACAATTTTGCGGATATGTTCATGCCGATACGGAGATTCATGTACTAATTCACAGGTGCTTGTTCATAAGTAACTTCAAGGAAAATGGAAATATCGTTAAGCTTTAATAAACATTCACTTCAATTAAGAGACAATAAAAATTTAAAAATGTAATTGTAAAAAAACTGATCGAAAATATATTATTTTATGGATTCGACAGTTCTCGTATTAACACAGATATTTATTTAGAATACCTCAGAAACCAATTATGTTGCTACCATCACATTTGAATATTTTGCCTGAAGTACACACCAAACATCTGTCTTTTGCAAAAAGGTTTACAACTTTGAATGGTCATTGACTATTGAAATTACATTCATAGTACTTATATCTGCACAGCATTTGCAACTAATGTTGCATGATGTCCATTTTTTTAACTAACTGCACCAATAAACAAAGTGAGTAATCATTACTGTATTCGAAGTCTATAATTCAGGCTAATAGGGGTTAAGAAAACTTGTGCAACTGCATACTACACATTCAGTCTTACAGAAAAGACATAATCATAGGAAGGCCCGCTCTCTCACTTGTTCAACTTTCTCTTCGAACACTTTTTCTCAACCTTAACCTTCCGAGCACGGTCCCTGAGTCACGCGTTCGCGAGAGCGACATGCACACAGTGACAGAGTCAGGAGTGGGGACACGCGGCTCCAGAGCGACAGGCACACAGTGACGGAGCTGTCGTCGTGTAAATTGCATAGCGACCGATATTTGTTTACATGCGAACGACCGGGCCAAGACGCCGCAGAAGTATTGACTAATAAATATAATTTGTTTTATAATTCACGAGATTTTTATTCTAGTTAGTGTAATAAGACCCACCAAAATCCAAATGTAATGTGGAACCAGCTAATCATTACATTGTATACATGGTGACGGTGGCTCGAGCTCCAGCTCGAGCAACCGCCACTGCGTAGTAATATCGGTGAGGGTCTCGAGCTCGAGCTATACTGGCACTGTGCTAGTACAGTGTCGGTGAGGGCTTCGAGCTCGAGCCTCGCCGTCGCTGTGTAGTAGTAGAATATCGGTGTGGGGTCAGAAATGACATAGGCACCGGTGACCATGTTTCCGTGCTCGGAGGGTTAACCAGAAAAGAGGTACGAGTTGGTCCAGTTTTGTGGATCAACCTGTACGATATGTACAACGATCGCAACATTTTCCTCAACACGTAGCAAGGGAACCGTCAAACGAGCCGCATAACAGACGGTTCAGAAGACGCCCTCAAGGCAGCGAATCAACCTGAGTGCAATATCGCCGTCGACCTTCCGGCTATCCGTCAAGCGGACGGGGGCCAGGCATATTTTCACGTTGATATAGGAACGGTAGACGTTAATATCTTTTCAGCCGGCAAAAAGGCGGCTCTGGAGAAGAATTATGACCAGTTTATCTACGGCTAATCCAGATTAATCTGCGGCAACTCTTTCTTCTCTCTTTCTCTTTATCTTTTTTTTTTGTTACTTTTAACGGCAACAACATTTCTCTCCCAACGGCCGTGCAACTGCATCGTGTTCGCGCGACTCGCTGGTGCATTCGTTGGAGCTTAGGCGTGAAATTTATGGAGCCGTGCACGCAGGTACACTTCGCCTCTCACACCCCTTAACCTTCGCAAGAATATTCGTCTTTCCACGATGTTCGTAGCACCTGTGTGTATGTGTATAGGGATCGAGAAAGCAGCCGGCCGTCCGATAATATAATATGCAGAGGCGCACGTACACCAGCGCACGGCTTACCAACCACGAAGATGCGGTGCACCGATGTGTCAGTGGGACCCGGCAATAGATCTGCCGTGGCTATGCGAATTCGGAGCCGGAATACGGATGAAGATGACCAACGGACTGACTAGCCGGTCCGATCGTGGCCATTGCGAACAAGGGACATTACGGGCGGCCGACGGTGTTATTTTTTCTCCTCGAATATGTTGTAAACTCGTTAAAAGAATTATTTTAGGATTACCAACCATCGTTTGGACGGAATTGTAAACGAATAATAGTGATCTGATGTGACTTATACATACTGTGATGAGTATGAGTTACAATTTGTATTTTTCAATTTCTCGACTACAGAGCTAGAGTGTATTAAGTCCACTTTTAAAAAAAATTACATTTTACACGTCTCCTGTATCAATTTTTCAATCTTTCCGATGGTATAAATAACTTGGCTCTAGGTCATTGAGGTTTTACTGTAATAGTGTAACAATAATATTAACCCCTTAACGCGCCAATTACAAATTCAGAAGCGCTCGTTTTCTCATCAATTTTTTTATTTTCTATTTTCGTAAAATACAAAAGAACATTAACAAATCTTGAAACAAAAATACAACAAAATATTGTTTTATGCAAAAAAGACTAAGGTAATTGCGCCTACTTTGCTTAACCGAGTTAACTCGGGCAACAAAAAAGAAACTTGAAAAGGATAAAAAAATCAATCTCTGAATCACTGCTACTGTGTGCTAAAGCTTCATCTTCTGAACTAAATAGCAAGTCGTGATCACTTTCCATGTTCGGTAATAAAAAACAAATAAGTGTTAAAAAATATACACGACCTCGATGCTAACGGCGATATTAAAGTAATGCGTGATTGCACAAGAAAGAGATGACATTCACAGAATCAGCTGACAATCACCGGTGTCAACTTTTTCCGGGTGAGAGGAAATAAGCACAAAATTGTCTAACGAGTATATTCGGTTGTATTTATATAGAAAACCAAAACTGCAGATCTTACGAGTTAACTCGGGCGCGCGGAAAAAATTCGTTTTCTTAAACCCAAATTAACTCGGGCGAGTGCGCTAAGAGGTCAAGTTCATATCTTGCTCTGAGCCAAAGGGTGTAAAGTCCGTCACACAGATGATTTAATGCAGTGTGTTCACCATTCTATGCGTAAAAATATTTTTCAAGCAGTATATATATTTTTGATAAGAATATAGATTATGAAGCAACCTTTCTACTATAAATTCCAAAACTGACAGATAAGTTATATTAGTCCTTGTACTATTTCAACTTTTGAACATCGCTTGACGTAATTCTTTAGTTCACAGGCAAATTAAAGAGACTAAATTCGATTACCGTATCGATCTGCTAGTGTAGAGTTACAGGATTTGTGTAGCACGAGTACTCACCTGAAACAAAAATAACACAGAATAGTTATTAATTGATCGCATTATAGCAAGTAGAGTAATTGCATAGCAGCATTGTTATTCGAATAAATCGAAATTTACCCTATATTTATTTAACCTTGACTATGACATGGTGTACCTACTATTCGTAATAATTCCATACAAATTAAGAAAAGACAATAAGATTGATACGAAAGTAACTATTACCGAACCATCATGAATACTCCAAACAAGTAGAAACAGTACGTAATTGACCAGACATTCTAGTCAGATCCTGTTCTATCCTACAAATGTTTTCTCAATCTTCAAAATCGAATGTCCCTGATACACTATACTCATTAAACCTACCTATAGTTCTCAATACAAGTCGTGTCAGTCTACCACAAATTTATACGATTTTCCTGCACGTACAATGAATCTTCAACTATCCTCTACGATTGAAACACTTTAGACATAGACACTTTCCATATCTACACTAAACGCCAAATAAGACCATAACTGCGAAATGACGAATTTCGGTCTTGTTTGCGCATATTCCTCTCAGTTACCTTAGTTACCAACATCTTAAACAATTAAGCACCATTATGCCTCGTATAGCATCATACATCGGGTGATTGTGAAGTACAAACGTGCCAATTCATAAGTATTCATGTCTTGAGAAATACTTCATTATGTCAACTGGTGTATGACAAATTCTATCACCCATGTTACAGAGAGACCTCTGGTGTTCATTCCAGTTGCGCGAAACAGTTATATAGGAAATTAAATAGGATTTCCAGTAGATATATATAGTTTATTAAATAAAATAATGGTATAGTCAAATAAAATAAAACACGCAACACACTAATAGCTTAACGTCTCGGATTAGTTACTTCACGACTCTCTACACGCAATATCACACCAGTCGACTCTCTTAGCGCATTCTCACCACTCGACTGTCTCGAAGTCCCAAGCCATACCCCTCACAAAGGTTACCCACACACACCCACAGACACACGGAATGCAAGGCGCCCAAATTTCCACGACGCAGTCTACAGACTTTCGGCGCCAACATTGATATTTTAATTTAAACATTCGCTCAGTTCCAATTCATCGTTTATACAAAACACTCAGTTTACTCTAGAGTCCACAAGTACGCACAAAGTCCTCTCCTACAGTTATGGTCTTATTTAACATTTAGTGTATATTACATTTTTCCTCCAAATATCATAACATTCGCATCAAAATCACCCAGCTGGCCAATTTCCGCCTTCCCCCCTGACACTTTCCGTCGCATCACGCGTTCACCAGCGACAGCCACGGTGGCCCAGAAAAATAACCATGTCAGCAACGAAAGCTATAAACGAAAAAGGAGAACACTCTAGAGAAAGACAGAGAGAGAGAGAGAGAGAGAGAGAGAGAGAGAGAGAAACTTGACGTCATCGGCCGATTCGAAACTAGCCCGATGGACCGTAAAAGAAATGTGAAAGCAGAGTAAGGAATGCGGATCCATCGGTGACGTTGGGCTGCATGAAATCGGGCCCATCTTAATTCGGGCTAACTGGCAGTCAGAAAAATGAAAGTTCTCGAAATACGGTCGACCGTCTTCACAAAACAAAAAACGACGGTAGAAAGTCGTCGAAGGAAGACGACCCAGAAACGCGGCGGGACATACGTAATTCAACACGCGAAAATTAAGTCAGCTTCCCCGTCGACCGGCCGCGAAGGTACGACGAATGTTTTGCACCCGGTGTATTCTGTTTAATATGCGAAACGGTACTTCTTTCACCGTGGTTCGCATTCAACGCCACTCATGAATGATAAACCGTCAAAGGACCGTTCCCTTGCCCCCCCCGCCCCCGTTCTTATAAACGAGCGCACCCCGTGCGCGCTAATTGCACTGTATCCTTCGTACAGACTCAGGAAAAGTATGTGTTTTTTTCAACAATATCGTATTTTTCGTAATTAACTCGGGTGCCCGCTTAAAGGGGGTAATGTTTCACGTTCGCGCTCGTTGCTGCTAGTGGAGCTTTCGCGTTCTGCTGCTTTGTACGTCGGAAGGAATACAGAGTAATGAAGTGAGTTTCTCTGATATCTGTTTTTAGAAAGGGAATGTAGGTGTTATATTTCCGTTTCTAGTATTAGATCATTACCCGAAGAGAAAACTAAATTGAATTTTACGCAGTTATACTATAGAGGATTGTGCAGAACAGCGTTTCCCAACCCTACTACGACGGGACAGTTCACAGAAAATGAAATTTTAACGGAACACCTTGTATATGTTGTAAGGTAGGTACATAGATATATATAATAAATAAAATAAATGAGTAAATCTAAGCGTTAAGAAAAAAAACAACAATTTATTTTCAAATGCTAATTATTTAAAAGGACACACATAAAAATCATTTTTCGCGGAATACTTACTTTCTTTCCGCGGGACATAGTTTGGAAAACGTTAGTGCAGAACACGATAAAATAAAATTTGAATGCAACATAGTAAAATATTTCATATCTTTTGAACCCAATAAAGTCTAAATTTTGTAATTTTCGACTTTGTAAGCTAGTCTACGAAAGTTTAAAATGCCCAATTCTACTACACATTTGGACAAAATTGTAAGTTCATCGTGTTTCTGACTATGTAGTTCATTGTCAGATTTCGAATTATTGTAATTTCCTTTTGCAGGGTTACGTAAAAATACGCGAAAAATAATATACTATGTAAAAAATATTGCAGTATTTATATAAACAATTGATTATGACTCTTTTTATGAAAAATGTTGTTTATCGGTTGAACAAAAGTGTAAGTTAACTTATAAAAAACCGTTTATTCCATAATTGATTGCAATGAAAATTGTTTTTACTAATCAGTTGTTGCTCCGTTACGATTAATTAGTTGGAAAATTCTTGTCTCCATGCAGTTAATTAGTTTTTCTATTAGATTTCGATCAATCCTCTCCCATACATACATCATCAATTGTTGCTCTTAATTCTTGTGTTGTCAAATACTTTTTATTATCTTCATAAATTCGAGTGACTAATATATTCCCCATATCCTTTCAATGTTATTGTGTCTGAAAAACGTGTCGGCCATAATAAAAACACAATGTATTCTAAGAAATACTCTCCAAGCATGTGTTTGAAACGATGTAATACAAAAATGTATTGTTTGGATAAAATTGTCATATTCTGTACTGGTTGAACTTATCTTAATGCCCCTTACAATATAATGAAAAAAATGATATGGTTTCATTTTAAAAGGAACTCAAAGTGACCTTGGGTTTACTCTTAAAAAAAATATATTTTCGAAATATTTTCTGTCGTTACGTGTTGCTTCCTTCAAACAAATGAATATGGTTAACGCAATTTTTCTATTACATTGTCGTAAACGGCTGAAAATTCGTGAACACCGTTAGAGCGAACACCCTGTACAGACCAACCCATACATATATTCATATTAATAAAACCATAGTAAAGAAAAACGGTACATAAATTTTAACAACACCGGTTACAGCTGTCCCGCGAGCGTATTAGCTGCGCGCCATTTCACGATAAAAACCCATCGAAATGACAACTAATGGGACCCGATAAAGAACGTCGATTTCGTTTCGTGTCAGCGTGTTCCACGATGCCAAACGTCCCGTCGTACCCGATAGCCCCGGCGCATAAACTCCTTTCGTGCTCGTAAAATCGCGAAAGTTAGAAGCTGCTTTTCAGTGTTCTCGATATTTTCCACCGGCCGACTACAAACTACGTTCCTTTCGACGAAATTCACCGATCGGTGCAGCGCGGGACGACACCGGCCGACTGTCTAACGAAGGGAAAGTGTCCAGTCATCGTTAAGATACGCGCCCCGGGGTGTCGAAGAACCCGTGTGTACCGACTACAGGAGAGCTGACTTCCGGCGATTTCGGGATAAGCGGCCGTGTAAACACTCCGGGGCCAGGAACGGCGGAAACACGTTTCCGTGGCGTGGACCAACATCGATGATTTGCCGCTTGATTTGCCCCGTTGTGCCCGGCCCCGGGGCTGCGCAAAGTCTTTGAAGTTCGGTCGATTGCGGGGGCGGCCTGGGCAAATAGTTACACGCGGATAATTTGTAAGGACAATTGGTCGGGGAATGACCCAATTTGTTGGGCGCAAGAATAATGCGCCGACAGATAGGATGTTCTGTACCGTTCGGATAAGCTGTGTCTTTAAGGGGTCATGCTCAGTCAGGAGACCGAAAAAAGAGTGTTCTTTGGAAATTTTTTTCTCGAAAACTATAAGACCTTTTTCAAAACATGTGTTTGTATTTCAAAGATTGCAGTTTCTAGATTATAAGGTAACTTTTTTATTTAAAAATATTTATTAGTACATAAATGGTGAGCGATCTCCCGGATGTCTCTTCATAAAAAGTGGTCTGCCGTGATCACTGTAACTTCGTAACGGTTCATTTGAAATTAAAAATTCAGTAAGGTTTATGTAATGGAAGAACCAATCTTGTCCTTGAACGTGGGGTTTTTTGAAATATTGATTCGGAACAAAATAGCGGACGTTTTCCTGAAAAAGTGCGATTTTCGACTAAAAAATCACTTGTTTTTGGTCAATTAAAAAAAAAGTATGGAACGAACAAAATAATCCTTCGTTCAAGGACAAGTTTTTCTGATTTGAAATAAGGCGCAAAAGGCTTCATGTAAATCGACACAGTAGTTTTCGAGAAATATTGATCACCGATTTGAAAACTGTAGTTTCGAAAAAAACGCGTTTTTAGGTTCAAGTCAAGCTTACACTTATATAAAATGTTCATTTTTTAACGCCTGTAACTGTGTCATTTTTAATTGAATTACCTTGAAACTTGCACAGAATATTCTGGAGATATTGTACTTAAAGAAAATGTAGAAAGTGAAAAATCGATTTTTTGAAAATTTCTGACTGAGCATGACCCCTTAAGGTAACTCCCGCGAATTTTCAATAATTATAAATTTAGTTAAAAATTTAACACAACATTCTTAAAAGTTCAACTTTTGATTGCTACAAAAAAATCGGAAGGTTAACGATGAAACGATTGAAAAAGAAACGTTATAAAAATTTCTTTTTAACACAGGCCTTATGGAACTGTAGTTGATACTGAGAAGTTAATCACTTCTTATTTCAGTTAACTTTTTGTTAACAATTCATATTCTTTTAATACACTCTTCAACACGTACACTACCTCATAGCCGTTAATAGGCATTTCTGGTAAATCTTTATGAACTGAATACGAATCTGCAGAACGTTTTTCCTCGGCACGTCCAGTTCTTGAAAAAATCAATTTTAAGCAAAAATTGAATGTCAACTTGGGAGGGGTGTAGTGCTTTTACAGTGATAATTATTCAATTGTTATTGACACGAAATAATTCTATGGACCCTCCCGAACCAAATGATGTAAATTGTTCTTATATTATAGATATCTAAATATGTGTAAATAATGATCAATGTGAAAAGGATACCGAAAATGCACCAACTTTTGCTGATATTCTACAATTTATTTTAATAACTAAGGGTTTAGGAGAAAATCTAACCACAGCATGCGATAGAGAAGACATTTCTGCTAAAGAAGGTGTCAAGAAAAGGTACAAAATCTGTTTTGTTTTCAATAGGGAAGCAAAATAGTTCAGCAGTACTTTTAGTATTTTATTGTGTATGAGGGTAGTGTAAAGTACATAGTACAATATGTATGTACATATGTATAATGTATAATATAATATTTCATAATTGGGTTGGGTTTTATATTAGCCCGTGATTGAACTTCATCGTTTAAACGTTACATGAATTTATGCGAACTTAAATTGTAAATTAAATAATTTGTAAGAACAGTGGGTCGGGAAATGAACCAATTTGTTGGGCGCAAGAATAACGCGCCAACAGAGAGGAGGAATTGTGGTTTAACGCAGGCTGAAAATGGGAATAGTAGTATACTTTTGCAGTTATTGTATCCTTTTTTCACTATACAGAAAGTCACAGTTATATGTTTTATACTATAGGGTATGATTTAATGTTGCATAATTGTGATGAATGGGGTTGGATTTTATATTAGCCCGTGGTTGAACTTCGTCGTTTAAACGTTTATACGTCTAATTTATAACACAATATAATGTAGAGTAGTATAATATGATATAAAATGTACACATAATAAATTAAAGGTCCACATAAATTTCGATGAAAGCACCTATCTGCGTTCAGTGATTGTAAAATAAAAAAATCTGAAATTCGTTACTTTGAGGGGTTTTATAGCTTCTACCCAAATAGCATAAAAAAGTCATATATACGTCCGGAGAACGTAGGTTCTGGACATTCGGTACATTCGGAGAATGTCCCGAAAAGGTCCACATGTCTCCCCTACGTCTTCGGTAAGATCTTTAAATATCCTAGGAAGGTCCTATTTACATAATGGAACGTCCTTAGGACGTCCAGTGTTAACATTCTCAGAACGTTTTCCGAATGTGTAAAAATAATATTCTCTGTACTTTTTGGGAACGGTTGAAGAGTTTTTAACAACGCTATGGTAATGTCTTAAAAGACGTATAAAAAACGTTTCCCAATTATTTAAAATTGCGGTTAGATTTTATTCTGTGCAATGTGATACAAGTTAGGTTAGGTTGGTTTGTGTTTAATAAATAAAAGATTAACTTTTCTTCGACTTCCGCACTTACAAGGCAAGGCACGAAAGTATCCCCCTCCGATTTTGATGAAACTTCGTCTTTCTGTTAAGCAGTCAAAAATAAGGGATACGTATTTCTTTTCGGCTGAGGCGTGACTTTAAGGGGTCAAACTACCCCTTGAAGTTTCGACCCGAAAGTACGAGGTTTGCGGTTTTTTATGTAGAATAATATGGTGCTAACAAATTGTCCAAAATATAATTTGTTCATAACAAAAAAAATTTCGGATCGAAAATTCGAGGAGTGTTTCACCCTTTAATGTCGCGTCTCAGCTGATAAAAAAAAAATACGTATCCCTTATTTTTGACTGCTTAACAGACATACCAAGAATCACCAAAATCGGAGGGGGGCACTTCCGTGCCTTCCCTTGTTAGTAGAAATTAGATTAAGTTAGTTCCTATTAATAAATAAAAGGTTACATTTCCTATAAGGAATTATAATGAAAATATAGGGCCGGAGGTTATGATCTGTGTGTACATTGTGTTTATTTTTATTTTCAAGGGAAAATACTGATTGTGTGTTGGTTAGAGACAGTGAAAGAGAACAAGTCACTGATTCAAGCCAAAATACTGATTCTGTGTTAGTTAGAGACAGTTTAAGACAACAAATGTTTTTTTCAAATTTCCTGAGGTTTCCGCACAAAACCACTAGTGTCGTTACACTTCTCTATTGATTCTCTAAAGAATGACACCTTGCTCATGGGGTTCCATCACCTTGCAGGGAATGACATTGAGCCAAAATTACTAAACGAAACCACCCGAAATTTAAATCCTACGAACATTTGTAAGACTTTCGGGGCGGACGTTTCTAGAGCATTTGAAATTTAAGTCTTACGAACATTCTAGGGATGTCCAAAACGGACGTAGGACATTCGGATATAAACTGGACATGAAACTAATATTAAGTGTGTGCATGCTTTATCCAAAACATAATACGGACGTAATAATAAAGTTTGAAACCAATTAATGTAAACTTTAATATCATGTTATAAATCAAAGAAGCACATATTCAACACTGAAATTATTAACAACACCTAAATACAGTATACAGTATACCCTCGCTCTAATCACACTATTCGAGATTGCTACCGGGATGATAGGGAGCAATAAGCAGAATTTCGTAATTATTTCATTGGTCGACGATGCACTGTCGTTTTCCTCCCTCCCTTTGTCTCTGTGATGCGAAAGCAAGAATGCCGATCCGCTTATGAGGAGATCGACGAAGTGTGGAAAATAATATGTTGTATACTAACAATTATCACAAAACAAAATAATATCTAATGTATAACAAATAAAAATGTTGGTAGAACTAAAATATTCAGAACTACTGATGTCATCTATCCTTCATTCCAAGAATTTTTTAAATGACCCGCGTAAATCATAATTAATATAAGCACAGTGTAAATTACTACAGGCGCTACGATACAGTTAAATGCAAGAACCTCCAGATAAATACATGAAGGAACAAAATTTATAGGAAAACATAGTTCCTGTAGAGAAGTACTACACTGATCTGCTGAAAAATTCCTTTAGCTATATCAAGTTTGCGCAGTAGCTTCTAGGCCCTAATAAAATCTTCGCGTTCAATTTATGTTCTCCTCGTAATCCTACGAACACGCATAAAGTGTGTTTCGGGAACGAGGTGAGGGATGTCGCCGTCCGATCCGCCGTGATAGTGACATTAATTACAAAGCGACAGGGGATTTAGGAAATCAGGATATTCCAATTTTAATAGGATTCAGGAACTTCGACGCGTCCTCTGCCAGGAGGGACCTTACTGAAACCCGCGTTAACTAGAATGGGGATTACCATCAACCTAAGTAGTTAAACAGCTAATACTTCCGTGGAAAATGTCAACCTGCGTCGCCGTTAGTCCTCTGAATCTGTTACTCGATTATTTGTATGGGAAGAATAACAAAGTGTCTATGCGATGATCGCTTTTGGATATCGATTGAATAAGCAGATGTTTAAATTGCATAAGGTTTAGAATTGTAAAGATCAATTATTCGAAATTAATGTATGTCAATTAGCATTATTCATAAGAACCGATAATATTAAGTATTTCTTCTTGAGATTTGAATTTAAAATCATTATAAGGAAGTATTATTCAAGTACATATTATTATGATTCGGTTCATATTTTATAAATCCATAGAAATAGTTACATAAACTAAAAGGTTAGCGTTAAACCGTGTAACGATAATAGAAGCTGTTAAATAAGTAAACTTTAAAAAATTAATAATTTCCATGAGTACATGTAAGGAATTTCATCTATTGTCAACAGAATATATTTATTTCTGAATTTATATGCATAATAAATTTTCAAACTTAATAATATTGTTGCAGAACAGACTGCTACAGGAATATTTGTTATATTATTTTAAGTATAGACCTCGTATTCTGAAAATTCCCCAAGTAGATTTGTATTGTTATTCGGGAATTCTATTATGAACACACGTTACATTGAATTACATACAGTGAGAGCCAAAAGTGAGTATATACCTCGAGAACACGGCGTTTATTTAACAATTATTAGATATATATTACATTTATGGAAAAGTTATTTGAAAAACATAAAGTGTAGATTGATGGTAATTAAATGTAGAAAACTTAATTCAATCTAATAAATAATATTTGAGATACAATATACTATATAATTACTTTTGCTGTGTATATTCACGTTTGACGCGTTCCTAAGAAACCTTCAGATAGGCATTTGTTTTCAAATCATTGGAAACGTCCTTCACTAAGATGTGTGTTTATATACGATTGTGACCATAGAAATACCATGTACATACAACATAACAACTTTGGTTTTTGCGACATATGCTGTAAATATAATGTAGAATCTCATATGTATGGGCTGTATACTGATTTTTGACTCTCACTGTATATTGTGATACATATAATAAAGAGTTTCTCTGTTATTTTCGTAATTAGCACTCTGAAGATTCCTTCATGCGCAACAAACCTACGAAATTGTAACTGTCAGTACGTGCTAGTATCCTACTTTAACGAAAACAACAAGTATCTCTACCAGTAACAACATCGTCGACCTAATTTTTGTATTCTGAACAATACCTGTATCTCAATTCTCAATTACAATGGGTGAATTACTTTTGAAAATACAGCAGTAACAGAATAAAACTTATAGAACTCAGTGCTTGATCTTCACTCAAGAGAATTAAATGTAGAAAGTTATTTCTGGCACAGTGATTCCAGCCACTCGAGTATTAGCCACGCTGCATAAATGATAAGAACCATTTCAACAGCGTGCACACTCGAAGAGTATTTTCATATACTGACTTTTTTAAAATAATTTCGTACATTGGCTTTTGGAGATCAATTGGTGATATTTCATATCTGAACTAACATAATTACACTGTATTCCCTACCCACGGTCACGCTGTTTGGGACTGGTATCAAAATTATACAGTAGAAATTACATTGAAATGCAGGACATTGTGTAATAATTTATTCAAAAACACAGACATTAAGAAACTAGTCACGTGACTGTAATCCGAAGAAGGTCCCTTGAAACAGCTAGTATGTTCATATGTACATACATACAATTGACACGAAAAGTATGTACATATATTCACTTGTCTTATGCAGTTTTATAGATTCACTTTCAGAAACCAATCAGTGATATTCCATACCTATGTATGTAAACTCGTAACTGTATCCTATTCCCTCCTTATAGTAGCACTGTTAAGGACTGGAAGCAAAATTGCAACGAGCAGTGAATGCACTCCAACAACCGTTCGTCTTATTAGTTCACTTATGTATGTCATGTTTCTTCTTATTGCTCATCTCTACCCCCTCCCCCTATCTCACATTATCAGTAAACATAAAGATGAAGAATACTACATTATTTAAAAGAATAAGAAGATTGCTAATGTGGACGATTCGGTTGCACCCACCAAGCGAAAGAAACTGAGCAAGTCTTATAGGTTTTGCTAAACACACGTCTTTTCCGGACAATACTCAATGACATTATATTCGTATAAAAAACTTTTCAGAGATTATACTTCCCATTGACGATCAGAACGACTGCAATACCTGATCCTCTAAAACTGAACAAAAAACGTGACTACCAGGACCTAAACGCTGTCCCCACCATCGTCCGCCATTATCATGGAGTACCAGGAACAAGAGTCTGAGTTTCTTTGTCTATGAAGGCACACGGCGCGACAGAAAGATTGGAACGGGGAGCAGGCGAATAGGGGGCCCCTACGCTGTTCAGCGCTGCTTTAGCTGTTTTGCGTTTTTAATCGTAAAAAACAGTAGACAAAGAGCAATCACATAGACAGAACACCAGCTCTTCTCATCGTCACCAATGAATCACTAAGGACCCGCAGAAAAAAAATTTCACTCGTGCCGATTAGCGTTCCGACAACGTCGGTAGTTAAACCATTTTATCCCACCGTTCTGCTCCCACAAGATCGTTCGGGATCGCTGCGGATGAATATTTCAAGTAGCCGCGCGCGGCGTGGCTGAAATTTTGAGAGCAGCTCGGGGAAACGATGATTGGAGAGGAAAAAGGAGAGGGGCCAGACCAGCAGCACACCGTCACGAGGGCTGTTAATTATTTCACGCGAGTTCCACTGTCACCGGAGATGCCTACTTCTGTTGGCCCTGAGGAGGGTAGGTATACATGGAGGACGCCTAGCGAGGGAAAAACGTAGGCTGCATACATGGCAGCGGTTAAGGGGTTCGGCACTTGGTCGCATCGAAATACCGAATTCCGCGGGACGGTTTGCCGATGCATCAGTGATCAAAGAAAACCCTTACCTTTTTTCCCTTCCCCGTTTCTCGTGCCCACGTCGGCCGTGTGTCGCTCGCTCATGCGTTCTTGAACGCATCGGTTGCAACAGACGTTGCAGGGGTCGGATGTCTTTTAAAAGTCGCGGAACGAGTACACGGATCTGGCAAACCGTGTGAATGATGATTGGTCATATGGAGGATTAGTTTCAGCTATTGGAAAGTACTGTTTTCACTGTTAAATAGAGCTAGTAATCCACTGTTTTCACGTTTAAATGACACTTGTAAATCACCTTATAGTGGGCATCCTAACTATACTATGGGATTAGCTACAACTGGAGGAGTTCTGTTTCAAACTCATCGATAAACAGAGAATGGACAGGGTTAGCAGAATCGTGTATAGAGAATTCTTTATTTTATGTTACATTCTCTACGCGTTGCCTGTCTCGATCTGTGTAACTACAAAGAGGGTGTCTTATAACCGACATGACCATCATAGGGGTCACTAATAACTAGATTGCGGATGTTTATACAAATTTACCTTTTTGTGGGTTAATTTGTGAATACAAGAATTCAGTAGAATCTTATTAGCTGAACGAATTGTTGTAACACGTTGACTTCCACAGTGGTTTACTATTTCAGTACCATGTATTCGTTGAAACTCTTCCGTCGTGAATATAAATATTTACAGGACTACTTGCACAGTCTCTTGGTTTGGTCCATTGTTCGAATTACTTCACTATTGATTATATATGTCATTGTTTATAAGATAATGACAGTCAGCGTAAGCAGCGTAAGAAGTCAACATGTCAATAACGAAAAAGGAAAGAAAATCGGTATTAAACTTCATTAAAGCTTCTATTTCGTTATGGTTTTCTTCAATACATCGATTTTCTTCAATGCATCAACTACGAGTGCATAGGAGTAGTTATAGTATGTATAGTAATGTAGAGCATTATAGTAATGTATAATGAGACCTCACACTGAAATTTTCGTGTCAGTGTACTGAATTTCGTTTGAAGAAGCATTGTTAGGGTACTTGCGAGTGCATACGGTATAATATGAACGCAGAATGTTTGATAAGAGGGGAATGGTTATATGACATGGCAAATGATTACTCTTTTTCGACGAGCAAGCGACAGAGACTTCATTTTCCGCTGTAAATGCGACAGCGCCCTTTGAAAAGAGTTCACAGGCATCACAAAAAGTTATATACAGAGTTGTAAAGGTTGAAAATTAATGGTTCTTTTCTTATCTAAAGGACATTACAAGCGTTGTTATTCTACGCTAGCAAACTTCGCGAAAGGAAATTTCATAACAATGCTCTGTTTCACTGACGAGACAAGTAACATAAAGAAATTTCTTTAATGTAGCATGAAAATCCGTAATTAATCATTTATTATGTATTTCGTATAGACATATATATTTTAACGCATATCACATGCATTTTCTTGAGCGTTTGAAAAAATTCATTTGGTTACAAGTAAATGTACTAAATTTTCAAAAAATAGATAAATAACTTTGTACGTTCTATTTTAACAAGTACGCTCATTATTCTGTATCTCGATTCATTTCTAATTTTAAAACTGGAGTGTATCAGACTCCTTGTGCAAAGAATTGTTAATGTTTCTCGTTTCCCTGAAGCATTTCGTTTCTCTTTCTTCTTTTTTTCATATTTCTATTTTTAACTTGAACTGTCCACTTATTTACTCTTATTTGCTTGTGTTTTTCTCTTCATTGTTGCCTCATTATTATGTGCATTGTATGTGCAATGCTCTCTTGTACTTATATTCTATAGAACAATAAACATTCTCAATAGATAACAATTAATAAGTAGCAAATGAACTTCTTAACCTACAATTAGAGTTACCAATAAATAATCCACAATTTCATTTGAACAAACTGGTAACAAAGTTTAGATTTAAAACATTGTTCTACCCTTTTCTACTTTTAAAACGTTAGTAAACATCGAAGACCGAAGATAAATGTCACAGAAATGGCATAAGCTTTTGATTTCCTCAAAAATAAGTACTGCCTCTAACAAAGTACAGCGCTCTATTTATAGGCACAACTAATAATTTTATTAATAATGCAGCGTGTCAACTGGCAACTAACAGAATACATCGCTCAAAATCAGAAGAATGGGTACCCGGCAAAAACAAACCGTTGGATATTTTATAATATTTATAAATATTCAACTTTCTCAGAAGTCGATCGGTTGCCGAAAATAAAAGACTCTTTTCACAGGCTTTACAAAAGTATAGTCTCTCAAGGGTGGTATTTGCCCGTCCAAGGTATCGAGCTACCGAAAGAAAACCATGTACGGACCATCCCCCTCTCCAACCCCCAATCCGTTTTACCGAATTATTCACGTCCGAACGCTCGGGAACGCGGAAAGAACCTACCAGAGGAGGTAACAATTTCCGAATCGAATCTTCCGCTGACCATTAGAATTGGACATCGTTCGCATACGTAAGAAACGCTGGAATGGATCGATGAGTTGCACGAGAGGAGATCGTATTATAGACTACCCGAGGTGGAAGCCTGATATCTCGTGGGAGCAAACTCAGCGAGTCTCGGCTATTTTTCCTTCCTTAACCTTAACCGGCGTTATCCTGCCACTTCTAATTCCCCTTCAGCCGGGCGCATCATTACAGGTTCGACGTCAGGAAACGTGAAAAATTGCGGTGAACATACTCGATCACCACGAGGATAGAGGAGAGGGGACGAGGTAGCGTTTAGAGTATCCTTCAATCCTGATCTCTCTCGGTTACGCTTCGTTACGCCGGTCCCAATCGACGTGGAATTGGCCCAAATGATCGCGACCGATCGATGGAAACCAAGAAGACGTCACCGCGCCTCGGCCGGTTTCGAACTTGGAACGAAGTTACCGGGAATTCAATTTTAATGCCGCTCGCGCGACTCAGGCGGAACTGTAACGCGCGGAATTAATGATGAACCGGCTGACAAGTGCTAGCTCCGCCCATCCCTTCTCACAACGCAACGTGAATTTAACAGGAGACGAACGGAACGTCCGCGAAGTTCGACTCTTACTATCTACTTGGTAGGAAGTGGAGATTGAGCAGCCGCGAACGCGATAACTCTTCTTTTCCAGATGATGAGAAATGATTGGGAATAAACGGTAGCTGAGTGCGAATGGGATAAATGTCGGATTAAGTGGGGAGTGTCTAGATGGAGCAACGGTGTGTGTTGTATTTGTAGAACTAGTTGCGAAAAATGAAAAGATATGATTTTATATTATGTACAAAAAAAAGCAAATAATTCGACTCACGAGAAAGGTAAAGATTTATTGTCACATTTATTTATTCTCTTGAGCGTTGGGAACACTACTGAAAGATAGAGACGTCTACATAACTCGCTGTTTTGGAAGTCAGTCTATGGAAATGGAAATTTGTATAAACTCATTCGGTATAATTGCTAATTTGATTTCACAGAACTGAATCGTCTTAAATCATTGACTGTCCAGGTAAATTCAAAATAACTTATATAAATTCGTCTTTGAACTTCTTTCCATTCGCAAAAATTTCAGCAATTATTTTTATATTTTTCTTTTGAGGTTATGATAAAAAGTATAAATATTGTTATTAATGAATTTTGCCGAATGAAACTTATTTTTGGTTGCATAAAGCAGGACAAGTGAAGTATACTATTCTGTGAGAAACAATTCGAGGTATAAAATTTTCTACGTACTAAGGATTCCTCGAAGCAGAGGAACACTTTCAACATAGTGAACATATGCTTGATGCTGATAGAACTGACTTCTTTCTTCCATATTGCTGGTATATATTTTTATTTAAAAAATCACTTTCCCATCCATCACTGACTCCGTTATAAGAGTCTTACAATTTATTTGATCACTGAAAAATCAAAGTAAAACTAGTAGCAAAAAAAAAACATTGTATGATTATCTTGGTATATTACTGATTCATTCTACCTATTTATTCTGAGCAATCCAAATCCTACTTCCACCAGTCACGATCAAAACCGCTAATGTGTAAATGAACAGCACAAAACAGCAAATGTTACAAGTGACTTCGCTCAACATGCCTCGTCATTTCAAATCCTACACCTTCCGCATAACATCAAGTAGCACAAAACTAAATCAGAATACTTCCCGCGCTCAAAGCGCCACGATCGCTCATTCGCCAAAAACTGCAACTCCAACCTCAATACCCAGCAAGGTCGCCTGAGGTGCTTGAGAGACCATCGGCGTGCAAAACCGTCGACGAGCACAGTTTCGTCTGGTTTCGAGTTTCCAGCCGGGGCATAAATTAACAAGTAGTCTCTCCCCGAATCAAAGAAACTTCTGCAAACGTTGCCGCGATTGACGCGACGACGTTGTCCCTCCCCGGGTAGCTGCGCGTAGGGCGGAACGAGCGAGTTTTGCCAGCAACACGTCAGAGTGTGTCCCGAATTGCTGTACTGCGAGAGCTATCTCGTGCGGTAGCTAAGAGGAGCACCATGTGGCTGGATACTTCTAGGGAGGATCGACCGCGAAAGCTTTAAAGTTTAATCGTCCTGGTCACATAGGTGTCGCACACTGGCATACCCAAAGTCACTGCGACATCTGCTTTACGGTGAAACGAGGAACTGTTCGAGTGTGGGAGAGGGGTGGGGAGGGGCGCGGGGAACGGAACCCATCAAGAACACCGGGAGAATAAGAAAAGGAATAGGAGCGGGATGAGATCTTCGCTACCCAACGAGACCGGACTGAATCTTTTATTCGTGTACCACTCCACTTTGTCGCGCATCCTATTCGCTCCGTGGAGCAACAAGCCGGAGAAGGTCACGAAGCTTCTTTCCGTTGCGGAGGATCTCTAATCGACTCAATGGCGAGCCGGTCGGTTCCCACGGAATCGATTATCGTTCTATCCACGGACACATTGGCCGAACCACGGCACCACGTGTTCTGCCTAGCAGCCTTCTTGCGATTGAAAGCGACATTCTCGTTCTTGGAGGACCCGGGAAACGACGGGCGATGGGTACGTGGAAATGTGGTATCGTGAATTTGTGCTTGTATTTGTTACGTACGAAGACACTCTCGTGACCTCTTAACCCTATCGGGAGTTGGAATACATCCGGCTAAATTACTTAATTACCCACGGGGTGTTATGGCGTGGCCAGATTTTCTTGGAAAACAGTTTCCGTTGAGAAACAGGCGTGTCCCCCACTACTTTTAGACTCGATTTTCGGGATATAAAAAGGGACGCGTACAACTCATTCGCGGATCATACTCATATCAGAAGTCTAGCTAGTGAGATCGGGTATTAAAGTCCTTGTCAAGCATTTCTAAAAGTAACCTAAACTCTGCATAATAACTCCCCGCATTTCTCAGTGCGTGAAAACCGAGAACGTTGGAATTAGCTTCCGCGACTATACTTTACAGTACCAATTGTAAAACTTACTTTATTGCATATACTTTTATACGTTCATATATTTATAATTCAGTGTTGTTCATTTCAAGTCTAGAATAACATCTAAATTCCCAAGCTAGAAGCGAACCCACAAAGGCACACGTTTACCGCTCGAAGTGTACCGAATTCCTAAAAGTTACGAAGCCCATACTAACAATCCTAGTGGCTCCCTGAGATGAAATAGGCTCGGGTTCGTCCACGAAAATCTTTCCTAGTGGCTCCCAGTAATGAAATAGGTACAGGTTCGTGCACGACGTTTAAACCATCCTAATGGTTCCCTGAGATGAAATAGTCACAGGTTCGTCCACGACTACCAACCTCCTAGTGGCTCCCTGTTATGAAATAGGCACAGGTTCGTC
Source organism: Dufourea novaeangliae (assembly GCF_001272555.1). Lineage (NCBI taxonomy): Eukaryota > Metazoa > Arthropoda > Insecta > Hymenoptera > Halictidae > Dufourea > Dufourea novaeangliae. Next base: position 3,235,925 of record NW_015373885.1, on the reverse strand, counting down.
CACGACGTCTAAACCATCCTAGTGGCTCCCTGAGCTGAAATAGGTTCGGGTTCGTCTACGAGAATCTCTCCCAATGGCTCCCTGTGATGAAATAGGCACAGGTTCGTCCACGTAACAAACTCTAAAAAATCAAACTCGCCATTTCCTCGGCTCTCGCAGCCGCTTAGCCCTGGCTCGTAACATATTTGATGGTACAATGGTCGTGGGATTTTGGTGATTCAACTGGCGAGGTTTGTGGATTTTTGTCCAAATTTGTGCACGACAATTGGAGCAATTCTCAGCAAATGAGAGGAAAGCATATTCTTCCATATGTAAGGGACACATGAAACTAATTGGGGAACTCCTTTAAATCGTTTTATAACACCAACAAGGAATACGTTTCTGTTCCGGATAAACTACTTGCATACAGAGTTTCATGATTTTCTGAATTTCCAGGTTTCCTAACTTCCCCTGTCAGAATAAAGTTTCCCATTTCATTACAAACATATTAACTCATATTCGATGAAATTTAGTTTCAAAGAAAAATGTAATATTACAAACATATCCCTTCCCTTTTCGCAAATGTTTATGCAGTCGACGGTACTTAAACCCTCCAATCAAGGAGAATAATAAACTTTCGAATACTTTCGTATTTATACAAGAAATCTTGTATAAATCCTGTAAATATAAATCTATTTTCTTGGCCGCAGAGCGAACGATTTTGTTAACTTAATTTGAAACGTAACATTCGTTGTAAAAATTTAAAGCAACTGATCAGAATCTGAAAATATCTTCTAACCTATACTTCTAACATATGTACATGTAATAATTGTATCTACTATTTTGAGCATGTAAAGGACGGAAACCTATTTATAGGCTCTAAAGTGGTCACTTATTTTTAGTATTGTAACATTCAAAAATATAAGAATAATAAATATAATAAGTATAAGAAAGTAAAAAAAAAATCTGTCCATCCTCTAAAGGTTCATACACATCTGCTTCGTTGTTCCACCGACCAAGTCGATACACTTTACGAAATCAATCTTCCAGGGCGAGGAGCATAAAAAGAAACAATAAGTCAACCAGCACAAAGAGCCTCTAGCAAATTGTGTAATTCTTCGAAAAAATCTATATTCCTAATCATAATATTTGTCCTTCCGAGCAAACTCTTCTTCGAACGAATCTACTCCCTATCCGTATCAGCAGACACACCAAGAATGATCAAGTTGATCCAAGGCACTTTCCGTCCACGATCAAAGTGAATTTCGCGATTTACGAGAGAAAACGAGCTCGTCTCCCTTTCAAGCATGGGGGAAGAACGTTTTAGAAAGCTGCTGGTCGGTGGACGGTTCACGTAACACGCTTCTTACCCGCGCGACTGGAAATGTTTCCCAGGTTAGAAAAAGAACCGGGCCGGGGTGATGAGGTCACGTTGCATCCTTAGACCGGCCTTCGTCCTGCATATCAAGGATCGCGGATAGACACCTACATCGGGGTGCACGTGTCGAGCTGGCTAGCTCCGCAGCTTCATCTCATTCAGCACATGGACAGGATGGGTTTTTATTTTTGTTCGAGCATCCGGGGATATCGCGATGAATCATGATTCCGACAAGGCTGACCGGATCCGACAGATGCCACACGAACTTATTTTAAAATACATATTGCGACGGAAACGAATCTAAACAATTGACGTGTCATGCTCCCGGTGACCAGATCGACATTTTGGAGCTCGACACAAGACGTCGTAATATTAATATGTAATCGTAAGATTTCCTATTCGCTCGTATTGACGTGTGTCATCGTCAATACCAAGTCACACTGGTCCTTCGACACCATAGCTCAGGGGTGGGCAAACTTTTGAGACGGAAGAGCCAAACCTGTCCCTTACAACAATTTAAAAATTATTTCAGAGCTATAAATATATTTTTATAAATAAGGAAAATTTAAAGTAAAATTATAACAAGTTCTAATATTAGATATATATCTTTATTAAATGAAGAAAAAATCTTAGAAAAATTGCTCTCATTGATTGTATTTTCATTTTTAATTGTACTTCAGAGTCACATGTAAGTAGGTACCCAAAGAGCCGCATTTGGCTCGCATTTAACTATTCCACTACTTTCAGTGTAAAATTAACAGTTAATTAACATTAATAGTTAATTCAGTTTTTAACTACTCCACTATTTTCAGCTACTCCACCAACTCCTCTAATATAGAACGACGAACACCTAGCTGGACGTCACAGTGAAACTTCTGAAAATACAAGCACGTGAACGCTGTGTTTTTACTTCCTTGTAAAGGATAGTCGGGGTTATTTCGCAGTGTTCGATTTTATAAGTATTTCGAATCTTATAATATTGTAATAGAAGTATAGTTGTTGAAGTATCGTTGGAGTGTTTATGATTCTATCATCCATCCGCTTACAATTTCATCAACTTTCCTCATCACAAGAGGGTTGAACGTGATGATTAGACTGCGGATGTTTATGCACTTACAGCACCCCGTAAACACAAAATGATTTAAAATAAAAGTTTTAATAAAATTTCATGCTATTTATGTGTTATCATTAACTCCACAGAAGTCTTTAGTACATCAAATCAAATTTTCATTTTTAATCAATATTAGTGTATTTTATCAATTTCAATTTTTATATTAGTATTTAGAATTGTAAATTTACATAAACTTCCGAAGTTTAGTGACGATATACACTACTACTGATTAATACCAGGACGTTTGCTAATTCTTGTGCAAGCAAAATGTGATCACGTGTTAATAAGTAATACATTATCTTCCTTAGTAAAGTTTCGAACTAATTCTTTTGTATCTTTGGGTCAGGCAAATGAAGTTTGGGTGTGCAATATTGCAACACGAAAAATAAATCAATTTCATGACACGCACCCTTAAAGTTTGCGCTGTGCGTCAAACATTGCTACTTTTTATAGATATTCCTGGAAAGATTGGTTAGACCGGTTCTATTAAATGTTACAGGCAATAGTTGCAGGCAATTGGAAAATGGATTCGTAACAACGTTTTTACGTACGGTCGGTTCAATATGTTCCGTTTACTCTTTTTTTTAAGTGTATTTTTCATAAAATACACCGTTTGATTGGTATCCTGTTGCCACTTTATTGTGAATGCGTTCTCGGTTGACGTAAAGGGAAAACAGTTTTTTTTTACAAGACAGGTGTTTTAACTCGAAAATAAACATTTCTTATAAAAACATTGGACTGGTATTTGTAAACGGTTGAAACGTATAACGAGTAAAAGTTGATCCTCTGAAATTCTATTTTTAATGTGTTAATATTGGTTACTCTGTAAATAATATAATACTTAAAGTAAATATAAAAATTTGCAAAAGTTGTAATTTGTAATGTATATTTTTTAGTAGATATCGTTATGCAATAGATCACTAATAGTACCAAATTTGAATAAAACCAAAAAACTCTAGCACCAAAATTCCGTAATATTAACAGAATTTTATAAAACATTATTTTAAGAATCGACATAATTCTATATGTATTATAAATTCACAACAAGGTCAACAATATCAATAGCATACAGTATATGATCAAATTAGTGGAGACACAGTATGAAAATATGTTTTTCTTGTGTTTGTATGTAAAGAAATAGAATCACCATATCGATGTTTGTACACTTGCTAATTTCGAATCAACAATTGTCCACTAGAAACACTCCAAAAAGTAAAACTAGCTTATGTAGTTATAAAACATTACAATTAAAATCGTAAAATCGTGATCGTATGCAAGTGACTCCAATAACTTCATGAAACATTGTATTAAAACATACACTTATTTAGAAGTTCACTAGCGAGTTCAGAATTTATTTTCTCATCATCCTGACGAAATATATTATATATGGTTGGTCGTCAATTTACTATCCAAGGCGACTATATCTCCCATCAACTGAACACTACTCACCGCTCAAAGCCACGATACCTCGAACGCATAAACACTAATCCAACACCAATCACTGAGTCATCATAGCCGAAGACCTACAATAAAATCCTCGAACATCAACAACCACCTAAGATGCGACGACAACCATCCGAAAGACACGTCGCGACGGACTCCGGCGCTAATGAGTATAGATCATCCGGGGGGGATGGGAGAATTAATCGTATCAGTCTGTCTAGCCGCGACGGGAAGTGTCGCGTTAAGGCGGGTAAATTAGCCTCGAGAGTGTCGAGACGCCACCCGCCCTCTGCCCCGCAAAGGCAACACGTTCGCCCTGCTCGGAGGGTTTTCGCCACCAAGGGGGCACGGATGGACGAAACCTAGGGACCGGAGGGTGTAAATTGCCGTCGAGAGACACGGACGGTGGAAATATGTCTCGCCTCAAGAACCTCGAGGACTTGTTGAATGGCGGAAACGCGACTCCCATCCGCGGACAATGCGGCTTAATTGAAAGATGTACCTAGGTGTCCGCGTGTATTCCGCGTGTATTCCGCGAGAGTGGCGCATCGCGCAACGACGCTTTCTCCGGCGACGTGGGAAATTTATGCGATCCCGATGTCACGATACACACGCAGGACACGCGACGACCTGATTTGTGGGACACGCGTTCGAAAGTCTCTCGAGCTGAAACTCTCGATACATCGTTACAATGACCTTTGGGGGGGGGGGGAGAAGTGTTACACTGGCAGTTTCGCAAACACTTACGTATCAGAAATATTAAAAATTATATTATAACAAAGACCGCGTTGGGTTAAGGTAATCCTGTCCATCTAAAGACGTCTAGGATATCTGAACGGTAAAGGGTGGGAAGTTTGAGCTGTGTCGTTTCATGAAAAGATTTATGACTAAATTACTTATGTATTTAAGATATAGGTGAAATCACGCTCTGGGTTATGCCAACGCATGTGTGATCGAATCGGTGGGATATAATAGTATATGTCATATAATTGTACGGAGTTTGAGGCTTAAGGGGTCATGCTCAGTCAGAAATTTTCAAAAAATCGATTTTTCACTTTCTACATTTTCTTTAAGTACATCTCGAGAATGTTCTGTGCAAATTTCAAGGTAATCCAATTAAAAATGACAACGTTACAGGCGTTAATGAACATTTTATATAAGTGTAGGCTTGACTTGAAACTTTAAACGCGTTTTTCTCGAAACTACATTTTTCAAATCAGTGATCAATATTTCTCGAAAACTACTGTGTCGCTTTACATGAAGCCTTTTGCGCCTTATTTCAAATCAGAAATACTTGTCCTTGAACGAAGGATTCTTATATTCGTTTCATACTTTTTTTTTAATTGACCAAAGACGAGTGATTTTTTAGGTGAAAATCGCACTTTTTCAGGAAAACGTCCGCTATTTTGTTCCTAATCAATATTTCAAAAAACCCCACGTTCAAGAACAAGATTGGTTCTTCCATTACATAAATCTTACTGAATTTTTAATTTCAAATGAACCGTTACGAAGTTACAGTGATCACGGCAGACCACTTTTTATGAAGAGACATCCGGGAGATCGCTCACCATTTATGTACTAATAAATATTTTTAAATAAAAAAATTACCTTATAATCTAGAAACTGCAATCTTTGAAACACAAACACATTTTTTGAAGAAGGTCTTATAGTTTTTGAGCAAAAAATTCCTACAGAACACTCTTTTTTCGGCCTCCTGATTGAGCATGACCCCTTAAGAACTACACTGCTTCGGGGTTCTGGGATAAGTGCAGTGCGGTCCATCAGAGTCCTCTTACCAGTAGGCAGCCCTTGCCGTCCCCGCTTCGTGGCCAGATCCTCCGAGAACAACGTCAATACTCTAAAGGCAGCGCAACGTTGGGCTGCTTGCCATCTTTAACTTTCTCTCGTTTGATTCCCATGAACGAACCTCTACGTCACCCAAAGTCGAATAACCCAACGTGATCTTCTGCCATCATGCGACACCAAATCTGTTAAAGGCGAATAATCGTCTGAAGTTGGATGTTTGAGACACTCATAGACATATAAGAATAGACTGCGCGTCTCTCTGAAAACGGGCATCCCAAGCTTAAAAAGAGGTAGATATCCGTCGAAAGACTTGGCATCTCTTTTTAAATGTAAGTGGTGGGAAGTGAGGTTCTTAGGAGTCTGGGTTTTGAATAGTTGGCTCAGCTATATTAGAAAGAGATGGCAAATGCTCCAAAAGCAACCCGTCTCTTTCTAAAGTTGGGACCCAGCCCAGGCTGACGCACAGTCTATACATTCTATGTCTATGGGGATACTAGTGTCTAAAGATCGATTCTTTGTACTTGAGCTTATGCTAGAACCGTGAATTTACGATTCGATTAATTGTGAGTTCACAGTTAAATGTAAAATGTAATAAAATAATTCTAGGGATCTCAATTTTTGAAATTTTCTTCCAGATACAAGTTTGTTTGCATCAGATTTAGGTGTAATTGTGAAATAATTTGTTATTATCCCCTCCCCGTTTATTTAAAAATATTATTATTTCTGAAACTAAACATTTTACCGGCTGTGGGTAGCGGTCTGCGTAGAGTGTTGCCTACGAGTGTGTTGACGAAGAGAGGATCCCAAGTGTTACAAACACTCATCTTTTAATGAAGTGATCTATAGTGCTTGAAGTACTGAAGATGGGAGTACGATTTTTTGTGGAAAATACGTGATAATTTAAGAGACATTTAACGCTAATGGTTTTAGACAACTTCCAATATAGGAAACAGGTCAAATTTGGGGTAGAAATGAAGACATAATTTCTGGTGTAGAAACAAACCGACATTGTGGAATGTGGAATACATTTCCATCGCGCGGCGGTCGATGTCTAATGCGTTTGTCTGTTACTGGCTGTTTCTACTAGCTCCAAACACAGGCAGTAGTATTGTATTACCTACTTTCCATCGATCTTACTGTCTTCGCAATTGCGTTAGCTCCTCTGTTACACTCGCATAACAGCGCATGTATACTCCTTGCTCACATTCAATTTGAACGTTTCCAATAACGGAAATATTTACAACTGTAACTTTCTTATGCAAAATTGTGTAATGGTTCCAATGTATCTTGGACATCGAATACTCGAGAAATGACGCAGCCTTTATTTTTTACTCGTGTTAAAAGTTTAATCATATATGGACATTTTGAAAGAAGGTTTTGTAGAAAATTTGACTCTTAACATTTTCGTGAAATATTTTCATCAAGAATAATGAAAAAGAAAAATATTATATGCAACAGAAGGGTCAGAATGACCCAACATGTGGTATGCAAGGATTAATATACCATACACATCAAACAGATGAATTATGATTGCATCAAATTATATCATTTTAAATTCAACTTTCAAAAACGTCGCATAACCCATGGGACGACATAGTAGGTATGTACTTAAACACAGGATCACAGATTCAACGTAAATATCATCCTCGTAGTCAATTTATTATAATACCTGTTACTAGAGCATCAATCAAATATGAACAATTGTATAGTTTATGTACCAAAAGAGAGAAACTGGTATCAATTCAACCACGACAAGTAATTCCCCCGGGTTCGTGACGTGTGAAATTCTTTCGGCGGAAAAAGGCCGGACCAGTCCGATTCGCGTTCGATCGACGTCTGAGAGGCCGACAACGATGAAGCTGTTATGCTAATGGCGCAGTATCGATCGACAGTCGGGAACAAGCAACTCTGAACGTGGACAGTCGTGTTGGGAACAGGTTTATTACGTGTGTAATTAATTAATTAACTTACGATGCACAAGCAGGTATGGGTTAATTAATGATCGTGCGTAATGAATCAAGTAAACACGTAACGATATTGAATAGGTATAAAAAAGGAAGGATCGTGATGGGTCGACAAAATTCGTCCTGGTGTACATAGCAACTATCGACGGAAAATGATATCCTAATAATTAAAAACGTACAAAAAAAGACACATTGCTCGATTGAGAGGATTCAATATGCTGTTTGCGTTGGAATTGTGTCAGACACCTTCAAGACGCTTTATGCTTTTAGTCGTTTTTTAATCTTCTTGGAAACGATTTATCAAACGTCACAGTAAGAATACACAGGGTGTTTCAAAAGTTGAACGGTCAAAATTTTACAAAATGGTTTAACAACTCCAATGAAACAAAAATGATAAATACGAACAGTAATGTACAGGGTGGAACGGAAAGTTTTTGCGCTTTCAATTACATCATTCATTAGTAGTTGTTCCTTTACTTTCATCGCCTTATCTAGTATTTTATCAAGTACCTACTTCTTCTGCGGTTGGACTTCGAGCTTCCTGGTGATAGAATCATCCAAAAACGTGCTTAATCGTCGCACATTGGTTCACGAGTCTCAGAAATCATTACTGATTATACACTGTTATCGCATAAGCAATAAAAAGTATTTATGAAATATAAGGTTTGAATATCTTTAGATGGTCTCAGAAATTTTTATTAGAAGATTTCGGTATAGATGGCGTATTACGTTCTGGGCAGTCAGAAGTAATAGGTACAGATGATTTAAAGCGAAAATTGCTGTAACATCGCATCACTACGGGAGTACTCGTGATGAAGTTTAACAAAAAGAACACAAAAAACATTCCATTCAACCAAATACCTAATTATACAGGATACTTCCAGCTTAGGAAGACATTTTATTTTAGAAAAGGACGAAACTCTAGAAAAACCTATTGCAAGAGTGGAATAGTGTTTGTTGAGTATATAGAACTCGACTGACGTAGTTGACAATCGGTTAATGTTGCAACGAGACCTTCAGTTTACTATATTCTAACAAATTTCAAATGGCAGAAAACACTTCCTGCATGTGCTTGCAAATACAGACGCCTTTGTAGAATCGTGAATAGCGGTTCTGTCTTATTCTTGATGCAGAAGCAGACTGCTATGTTAATTCGTTTATCATTCTTTTCTAAATTTTGTGGAGTTTTCTTCGTGCTTAGTGTCCTCGTATTTTTACAAAATTTTGAATAGATTGATTAAAAAATTTTATTCTTTTCTATTAACGTAATACAACAATTGATTATACTTCTTGAACAAATTAAAGAAACGTATTATTTCATTTTAGATGTTGTTACGCTTGTTTTTCGTGATTCTATTCACCGAGAAAGCCTATTACAGTTAATTTATCGCTGGGCAGTACATAGATAAAACAATATATCGGTCGATCCATGTCCAGGTCCTCGTAAAACGGGCTGAACCAGTCGGCACGGCCTTAACCGGGAAAGATAGTCTCGTAAAAACGGTAAATAATTGCGTGTTTAATTCCTGGACACAGCCACGTTTCACGTTTAAACAATACTGAATTCACGGTCCCACGGAAACGAGTTTTTAAGCGTTGCTCGAAGAGTAATTCCGCCGGGGAGAGGTCGAAACAAGAACAATCGACCCGCTGCGGTTCTTTTTCTGCCAATTAAACTCGTACTTATTCGTTACATAGCCCGACGACTTGACAAAACTCTGTCTGGTGTGGTGTTATCGATCGAATAATGCTAGAGCTGAGCTATCTTCGATGGAAAATTAATAACAACAATTCTAATTTCTATTTTGTAAATAAAAATATGGGATATACACACATAGAAAGTAACACCTTACAATATTTTGTAAAATATTACTGATATAACAAAATGTTATTAGACAAAGTTGAAATAGTTTTTTTCTTGGCTGCTTTTTGCATATTAACTCTTAATTACAGACGACCCGTCTTGGAGAGGAACCTCAATTGAACGTTATTTTCCACTGCTGCTTTGAAAATAGTGTGTCATTTACTGTCAGTTGAAGGTATTAAAACCTTAGAGCAACCAAAACTCTCCACTAGATTGTGATAGTGAAACAAAAATTCAGATTCATTTCTGAGATGAGTAGTCTGTAGTTAAAGGTTAAGTGATCAAACAGATTTGAAGGCCATCTCGTTTAATGAAATTTTATCATTGTGTCCATTTCGAACCCAGTGAAAATATTGATCTAATTACCAACGCTACTGATGTTTCAACGCAAAAAAAACTCACCCATTCCTCAATCCAGTTTAAAGAGAACCAGGCGTTCTTTGTAGTACTCACCTGAAACAAACAAAATAAAACAGTTAATTGAGTAATTCTCCTGCGAGGAATGCAATAATAATAGAATGCAATATAATCAACGCCTGTGAATAAAATGCATCAGGTTTCAGTCATTTCGTAGATAATCCCCCGAGAGAGAGTAGATTATATTGTCTCTTAGTGTAATCAGTCTAGCAGCTAGTTGGCAACGAAAGAAGAAACAACTCGGAAATGCTTGGAAACAAAGTGAAGCGGGTTCAAAGGAGACTCCATTCAAGTGAAATGAGCTATCCAGACCAACTATGGAAGCATTCAAGCTTCGTCTAATACTCGAAATGCTACCGGTTGCTTGTGTTATGCTTGATTTACAAATAGGTACATCGAGCTACTGTAGTCGTAACCCGATAGTCTTTAGCAAAACATTTGAAACAGTATAGATCCTCTAAGTTCAAAATTTTCGGTACAGATACTGTACCCAAAGATTCCAATGATTATCTGTTCAGAACCGAACCACATTTTAATATTTAATTTTTTACTCTTTACTTTTTGAAATATTTAACTCCTAAAATATAATTACAATTAAAAAATACCTAAATAAATTAAATAAATTAAAATTAGGTTGGGTCACAAACATCTCCCCCTTCTTTTTTCCAAATTTCTTTCTTTCGTATATAATTTACAATTTACATTAATCTACAACATCCTTTACAATATTATACTGATCAAATTTCGTTTATTTGTCAGCTGATCGAGGATAGATGACACAAACTCTTCCGTAAAAATATATTTTTTGCACCCCTGAAGAAAGTTACTTATTCAACCTAATACTCTACGCTTTCCCTTCCTGTTGAACTACATAAACATTGTTTTAATAGAATATATTAAAATCAAAACGAAAACACATTCAGCAAAGAATATAATTTTCTCCGTGGTTTCGGGAGAAAGGATTCTTACAAGACCCCCCCCCCCTCTCCATTTGTTATGTTAACCGCAACCAACAAATTGCCAGCTGCGTCAGGATTACACGGCCAGAGGAAGCTCCCAGGGCTCTCATTTGCCAGTTAATTTGCGTTTTATACGGTTTTCATTAAGACTCGTTGCATATGGGAGCGACAAGCATACCAGTGGGGGATGGCATGACACACTCGAAACGCTCGTTCGCGTCTTGTCTCCTTTCATTCTCCTGCCGCATGGCCGGCGGTGGCCCGACAACCCTTTTAGGCGAGTTTCCCCACGAGGAAAAACATTTACCATCGCCCACACAATTTGACCCCCGTTTTCCTTTCCCGCTCCCTCTGTCCCATTCCCATCCCTACGGTTTTCTTCTGTCTTTTTGCATACGCGCGCCGTCGCCGTGCTCCTTTGACTTTTTTTTCTTCCCGAAGGTTTCTCCTCCCGACTTTTTTTCATTCTGCCGAGATAGAGAACGAGAGTCGAGGCCAGTACTAATTAAATCCAGAACGGATCTGCAAGGAAACGAGTGTAACGTACCCCCCCCGCCCTTCGCCGCATTTTTCTACCGTACGGGCATTCGGTAAGCCTTGTTTCTTAATTAAAACTACGACGTTCGATTACGACCGAGATCCGGAATCGGTGAATTTCACGTCGGTGTGGATAACGAGGTGGCTCGCCTGGGCCTCCAGAACGATCGTTAAAGACGGAAATTAGAGCCTCGGATGCTCCGAATCGCGTCGATGCTATGTTCGGGGGAATTTTTTTATTGGTACATTTGGAATTTTATTAATTTTAGAAATTAAATTTGTACGGATGACAATGTGTTATGCAATTAGAGATTGTTAATTTAGAGAAGTACACTTCTGAATCTGAATCAAATATTTGCAGGGCAGTATTAATTCAGGGGTCCAGTGCAAGAGGGAGTTATGCCAAAACAGTAGCGTTGTTAGGTATTAAGTCTTTTATGAAAAGTAGTCTACATCAGAGTACAGGCAGGAATTTTGCCACGTAGTTATATATTAAAAGATAATAAATTGACACCAGAATTAATCAAAATCCCATTTTTCAACATTTCTTGGCATCGCTCCCTCTTGCACTGAACCCCTGAATTGTAACCTTATTATTGAATAATGTCTTTGTTAAAATCTCGAATAAAATTGTACAAAATTATCTATCGGATTTGATTCAAAATTTTTTAATTTAAATACAAAGAAAGGAAGTTTAAAAAAAAAAACAAATTATTTTTACTGCTGAAACGAGTAGTGGCCCATAAAAGGTACAGATCTGCTTGCAAACTTAACATGTAAGTGATGACCACACGTAACATTTTTCACTGACAAAAATAAACACAAAACCGATATTCCATATCCAACATCCTGGTATCTACACCGTGAACAGTTATTAGAAAATAATAAACATTATTTTATACATAGAACTATACCTCATCTAACGAGTCGAGTCGGTAAGTATAAACAAAGGAAGGTGATGATCATTTAGATACGACAGACAGAGATAGTTGTTAGCCCATAGCTGGACTTAGCACGCAAATTTTTTGGTTACTTTTACTGAATCGTCTAGTTGAACGGACCATAGGTATGTACTTCACATGGCTCAAAAAATTCGTATTACTTACGTTTCAAGACAACAGCTTTAAAAAGAAAGGATCAGAGTAAAAGACTCACTTATTCAGCCATAGACTGCAAAATCACAATTACAGGATACATACTCACGCTGTATCCCAGACCAAGATCATCCCCAAATCCCATCAAACTACTAATACCAGCGCAAGATCCAAGCCGCGAATAGGTCAGTTTCCTGAACCAAGTGCCGAAATATGCTCAAAAGATCGTCGGTATGAAACACGTTCGCCAGGTGGGGTGGGGGTGTAGGAATCGAGGAACGATCCTTATAATCGCGCTCTAAGCCGACTCACAGTTTATCTTGTTCCTCCGAATGAATAATACAGCGGGCAGAAATGTAATTGGACGAGCTATGTAAAGCCAGAAAGGCTGGATAGTAGAGATGGACATGCAAAGTAAATACAAGCCACGGTGGTAAAACTCTTCGCTGGATGAAGAGGGCAGGCAGAGAATGAGATGAACGGCTGGGTGAAGTCGAGCGGCGCAGGATGTATAGTTCTTAATTATTTCGCGAGCGGTGCGCGCGTTTTCTGTCCCTGGCCGAAATAGATTTCAATGTGAAATGAAGGAAAAGGGATGGAGAAGAAGCGAAAGGGACGGAGAGAGAAAGAAAAAAGAAACGACAAGGAAAGGGTCATGGGAGGGAAGAAGCGGTTGGCAAACGAGCTACGAGTAACCGGAGAGTGAGCCTACGGACGTGCAAGAATATTTTCGCGTGCCACGAGAGAAAAAGTGGCACCACCGGGCAGCGGCGGTTACGGGGGATGAAATAGTGGTGCACAGTTTTACGGGGGCTCTCGTAGCCCCGCATACAAGAGTCCCCGGATGCCTCCTGTTTATGGGGTGAGCCCTGTTGCAGTTTACACTCGGTATCGGGGGGCCGACTGGTCGGCTGAGTATTTTCCAACGCCGTTAATAACGGAAAAAGCACTTGGCCGGGAACGTCTACCCCCGGCTGAATGCTACAACGGACGTTTATAATCTCGCCGAGGGGAAGTTACGACGATGAGCGTAGCCCGGAACCCGCGCGAATGGTGTCCCGAAATTCGTACGATGGACCTTTCGGAACTCGGGCCACTGATTAACATGTTGCGTGCTGCGTGGGTCACCTGTGACCCACGTTGGAATTTCCGTTCGGCCTGTTTTTTAATATAATAAGGTGCACATTCAATAACAATGTTTGTAATTTTGTAACCAACCTGGGACACCGATGACCCACGCTGGAACTTCCATTTATGTCACTTGATTCTTTGCTTATAATAACCAAAATCAAGAATAAATTTTATAATTTTTTAACCATCGTGGAAAACAATTTATTTAACAAATATAATCAAGGCATTGGGTTGGTCACCGGTGACCCACTCGGCCTGAAAAAGAAATCATGTAAAACTAGCTTGATACGGAACGTGTTAAACGGTATCGGCGATCGAAGTTGAAAAACTTTAGAGGGTGGTGTTCTCGTTGAATAATATTGCTTTTTATTCGTTTTATTTTTCTTCCGACATTCAACAATTGTTCTTATTTTGACCTTTTTAAGCCTGCATCTATCCAAACTGATAGTGAAAAAACTACAAAGATCAATGCAAATTCACATATTTGTAAAATTATCAAATTTAATTACCGTGTACTGTTCAGTGAACTGTTGCATTATGGTTTCGTCAATTAAATGGAGTCTGAATTAAATTCGAATTAACATGTCGACAGCCATACTGAAAATTCCGTGCGTAGCCAAACACGTATTACGTTATTTCGTTTTTTAAATTATAAATCGTCAAAATTATATACGTTTAGTTAATAAAGACTGTTGGTCTTGTATTAGTTTTTACTGCGATATGACTTTTACGCAAAAATTTTCTAAGATATTTAAATAACCCAGTCTGTTTGCAACGTACGTGTCACCCATATTTGGGTGACGAGGACATCAAACTGTTAAGGAAATATTTATATTTGCCTGTTGTTGAATTATAATATACAGCGACTCACGCATTCGTTCACATGCTTTCAAAATAGAAATTATTGTTTTCTTTACCATTAGTTGTATGTGTTTTCATGACTTTTAGTTTTTACCGTTGATTTCCGTTGAAATTCTGTCCAATTCTGTTTTCTATGTATCAATGCCCGAAATTGTAAATTTGCATAAATTAAATTACTAATTGCAAACCCAAATAAGTTTGTGACGATGCTATGAGAGTTTCTAATTAAGGTCCTCCCAGAAGCTTAATATGAAGATGAATCGCGATTGAGTACCTCAAACGCTGAATCAAACCCTAAGAAAGGAAGTACCGAGACTGTGTGTGTGCGTGTGTGTGTGTGTGTGCACTTGATGGAACAGCGTTCTGATGGATGAATGAATATTGCAAATTGCGTTTAATGTAACGCTCACCGCAGGTGGATATATACAATTCATACTAATGGGAACGTATCGTAATATCACATCTGCACTTCCGACTACAAATTGTCTCTTTAAGCCAATACCGCACTATTACCGTCTGAGTAACGACGCCCATGACTATTCCACGACAATTAGAAACTATAACGCGTCTTATCGTAACTAGAAATTCTACGAATTCGCCGGGCCAGGGAACAACTTTACGACCATGAGAATTACAAAACAGGTTGCTCGGTGCCGTACAACCGGCCGGATTATCGCGTTAAATAAATTGTTCCGAAGCTGTTCACGGTGCACGGCGATTCGTAAGATTAATTCTATTGATCCCAAGATCGGGAATATGAAAAATTCAATATTGAGAAACGTGAGTACATAGAAAATACTTCTACAACGAATTTCGATCTGACTCTGTAAATGGAGTATGTTATTCACACCAAGTATACGAAAAATATACTGACAATGAGTGAAAACAATTTTTAACGAAGACTATCATACTGTTTCAATACAGGGTACGGTCGAAAGGACGGTACAAGCGAACAGATGATTCTATATGCAAAAATATGGGTCAGTTTCGCGAAAATTTGAATTTTAAAATTCATCTAAAACACGTGTATTTGTGCTGCGAATAAGTAGAAACGGAATACAATGAACAGACGCGGTGAGCAAAGTCCAAGTCGAAAAAGAAGCATGACCTGAACAAATTTTGTTCTACATTTTCGACTTATATTTGCATGTAGAATAATCTTCTTCACGCTTTTACCATCGTCTCGGTGTCACCCTGTATGTATGCATAAAAAGAAAGGTCGCAATAGCAATTTAGATCACGATTAAAGGAAGAGGACAATCACAGTGAGTACAAGCGGAAATTTTCTCCGGCTAATATACAACGTCTGCAATAATATTGTAATTCTGTTAAATTAAAAATAATATTCCACGATTTTCAAAGTTTTATTTCGTTTGACTTCGTTGCTTCTTTTCTACTTGATGATATGTATCTATAAAATATTCCACAAATATGGTTCCTGACAAAACTTAGAAATTTCTCCAATTTGCATAGACAATGAAAAGAAAGTAATAGTTTGCTGCATTGATGATAAATTCAAATCTACAGAACGTAATAAAATAATACCCCGAATAAAGCTCATTTATTGACTCCACTTTATTTTTTATTCGAAATGACCCTTTTGATAGAAAAAACAAATTGCTGGCTGGTTCTAACTTCTGTAAGTCGGTGTATGGAAACAGTAAATTTTCGTAAACGTTCACAGTAATAATTGATGCGGAGTTGATTCTGTCGACATTTCTAGTAATATCGGTCGCGATAAATAAACATCAGTCCCCAGCCCTTTTCGAACGTTCTCTTCCGGTGCTCCATGCAAGCATCGGATCCCAAGATTTCCAAGACGCAGCGTGCACGAGACGGCCATAAAACTCTGCCTCGGCCACAAATTCTCGATTGGCGTCATGCGATTCTTGGTCCCTATCCGATATGGAAAGCAACCCTGAAAAACTGACATTATGCATTGCCGAAAAAGACGCAAGTGAACGCAGGTGACAAGCGGCCGAGCTGTATCTACCACCAGAAGATTAATACAGCTCGAACTTGTCGAAATCGTTCGGACCGACTTATTACTTTCTACCCCGTGAACTCGTTTATTTTCTTCAACTTTCTGGCGCACCGTGGTACTCTACGGTAAAAAAGAAATATTCGGACTCGTTCAGGATTTTCGTGGCTGGAACTCGACAGCTTCGACAGCCAGGAGTTGAGAACTTGGAAATGGTACCACGAAACTGATTTCTACTCGATCAGAAATAGCTGAAATTGCTTCCTTCGTGCCGTGTATAAAAAAGAAATCTGATTTGAACATCATATGCATAATTTTGTTTTTGGATAACTCCTTTTGGTCTCTGACAATGTGCTAGCTTAATCGTGGGTATATGTAATAATGAAATGGACCTTCGAGAAGCAGTTGTTCAAAATGAATTAATTTAAATTTGAAATCGAAGACTTTGAGCATTACTTCTATTTTCAACTTAACTTCCAGTCAATTCAGTTTAATATTATAACATAATAAAATTGTATATCTTCAAGTAGTGTTCCGTCGTAGATCGAAACGACGGTTATACAGTCAGACGATACCGTTACTTTTTATTATTTTATTCCTTTTTTCAGTCAATTTATATATTTTGCAAGACCGACCCTTTGCAATTTTAATTTCGTTAACACAAAGAGAATAATAGACAAAAGAAGCGAACATTTGGTCTGCAGTCCGCCACATGCGCTCGGTAACCTGGGACCCATCCGCGCCGGGCCTTACCGGGGCGCGCTGACTCGCAGACAATATAATCATAAAACCCTACCGTTGAGAGACTCGAAAATTCGTCGCGGTCAACTCGCACCGCGACCACGTGCGCGATATTTTCCTGACGTCCGCTTCGCCCTGAAGGAGAGGTATTCCACCTCCGCGTCGCGTGAAAAACCCGAGAAATTTGCCTTCCCCTTCAGGGCATCACCAATAAGGAGGCGAGTTTTGGTCACGCCTTCATCAAACTTTGAGGAAGCGCGACGTCACACGAAACTCGAACAGACAGTCGAAAAGATACACACAGTCGAAAAGATACATACAGTCGAAAAGATACATTCAGTCGAAAACATTCAATAGAAAACACTCGTTCGCAAACACTCGTTCGCAAAACATACTCGTTACGACTAGAGTCACACGGACTCAATTCATTCGCATTAACTCGCAATCGAACAATCATTCGACAACATTCGCATCACGATTCGCCAGCTCCAACGGTCGAGCAATTATTCGTTTTTCTCACTAAGAAATTGAAACAGTTGCCTAAAATTAATTTGGCGGGCAACAGTTCGCAACCGGACGCGTACCACGACGGTCGAGCCTGGAATTTACAACCCCAGGCGGATTCGAAAGAGAAATCCACGCGGACGGACGCGACAAGTAGTCATGAAAAACTGTACATTAAAATATAATTATGTGATTTGCCGCGATGCATTGCAAGTATTCCTAGTTAAGAGCGAAGGTTAATCTTATTATTTCGGTTCCTGAATTTCGTGAACGTATTTAATTTGCATGCATAATTTCGGAACACCGTGTGTATACATATACATAGGTAGGAATCATTTTCATCCAGCGTGGAAGTAATTCGAGCATGCGATAACGGTTCCCATCTGGATACATAGAGCCGTCGCGTCGGTTCGACGTAGTTCAGTTTCCACCTGTCAATCATACATGAATTTCAATTAACTGATCCATAACGCAGACCATCTTTGTCACGTGCATCGTACGTTCTAAACGCGGAAGACTTAATGACACTCTTCAATTTGTTACATGCATTTATATATGTCATCCGCAGAAAACCGGTGGCACAAAAGTATTTTTTTTATATTACTTAACATGATGTTTTGTTTAAGCTCAATAAACCTGTATAAAATTCGTGATTATAACAAAATGTACTAAAAACTCTGTCCTCTGAATACTGTCGTTACATACCGCAATCAATGAGACACACTATTACTTATAAGTGTTTGTTCACTCTATTCGTTGTACTTTTTAGAAAAACATTCAAGATCGTTCTTGAAAAATTGTCGAAGGAACGCAGTGTATTAAACAAGTAATTACACAGTTCAATCTGTTCCCGAAGATATGCAGGATGTTCCTCCTATTAATTGTCAATGTTTTTCTCGTAATTTTGATGAAAAATATAACCAGAAAAAGTTTCAATATTTTTATACACAATACGATAGATTAAATAGATTTTTTTACATCATGTTGAAAATTGAACACTATTGTATTGTAGGTCGTTGAACTTGTCTCGACAACCGTTTACACATATGGAATATAAAGAGTTAAATCTCTCAATTTAAATATCTTCAAGATGTCGCCATTACACAAAAGTAACTGCAAATTTGGAAAAACTATTCAAGCCACCGTACTGCGTATAAAAAAACAAAGAAACTTTCTTCTCTTTTATATTTCTCACAAATCTGTCACGAGAAAAGAGCTGAGTACCAATAACATGAACATCCTGTATAATGCTAAAAAACATATCGTTTGAAAGTTCACTATACATAATTATTGACGGTGAGGTGATGAAGCTTTCATGGAAAGATCTCAAGATGTATAAAATTATTTGAAAATAATAAGCGTATGCCAATACTTTGTTTATCCAGTGTAGGGCGAAATGACGAAGACGGTAAAGGTTCATCTTGTATGAGAAGATATGAGATGGATGTGTAACAATGTATGTGACTTCAAGGTAAGCCTATGATGGACGAAGGGTTCGAAGGGCACACATTCTGAACTGTAATTAGGCGACAACGACCCGCGACCCCGTCTTTTTGCCTCGTGGCTGGTTCGCCGAGCCCGGGCATCAGGCTGGCAATTAATTCCCCGGTTGCTTATGATGTCAACGTCATGCAAGGGCTAATTGTCCTTCTATCAACATAATAGAGTAGGCAGTAAACCACGGGCCATCAGTAAGTACGATCATCAGAATATTCTACGAGACGAGCAGTATGTACTTTACGAGCGTGTACTCGGCAACTGGGTGCCAGGGATCTGAGCGTGACAAGATAATTACTGCACCGTGAAATGTATTTACCTAATTCAAGGAAATGAAACTTCGGCCAAAGGAGTCTAACCGTCTTCGGAATTAATCGCTGCGGAATTAATCTACACTCCCAGTGAACACGGGATGGCTACATTTCCACTCGAAATGGTGTCACTTATACGACGAGCAGTGAACTGGGATAGTTTAACAGTTTCATTGTTGAAAGCTGTTCTATCACAAAACTTCCACAACATTGGGAGCCAATCTTTAACTAAACGAAGACTCTGTAAGCCAACATTCGTCAGTCTTCATAATTCAACATTCTTTACTCTCATAGACCTTAAGGAAATATTCAGAACTCGAAATTCCGGAGATGTCTATCTTCGACTAGCACTTCCAAAAAACAGTTCCTACTATTAAATCGATAACTGCAATGTTGGTAAAGAGCGACCGTCTTCACAATTCTGGTGTGACCCGAGTATGCCTTGATCTTCGACTCGATAGTCGTACTATACACGTAACAGCATGTTACGATACATTTGCCGGAACATTTCAGCAAATTTAGATAAACCTAAGTCTCACAAGAGGTCACATCATGAGGACATGATCTAGAATCGAGAGATATGCTTGTTTAAGAGGATTAGCTTTAAATTATTAAGGGTATCTGACCGGTCATTTTCATAAAAGCTGGCATTACGCAAGAATAGCTTGCCAAATATGTTACAGAAATTTGTCACTTTCATCACGGGACACATTACGCATCACCTAAATTATAATATGACAGTCACACTCTACCAGGACACTCCATCCAACCATAAATACCTGATAATCACTAACAGCTACCAATCAAGGTTACCACCAGTAATCGTTCCACGCAACAATCCCCTATGCGCACAAACGCGTCGGAAAAACAGGAAGATGTACTCTTCCAACCACAAAGAAATCCTTAATAAATTCCACCGACGCTATCGTTTACAAGAATCTCCAGCCGCCAAGAAAAAGCAAAGGAAGAAAGAAACGGGGAGAGTTAGACGAGAGAGGGTCCGCCGATGAACGATACTATGACCGTCTTTTTCCGCACGGTGTATCGGCACGTGCTCGGTGGTCGATGCTAGACTTCAGCCAGGAAGGCGTGCACGACGAGATAACGGGTGTGCACGGTGAAGGGCACACATTGCCGGGCCGAGTCCGACGTCGTCGACACGACGTAGGTTCGCCACGAACGATAAGGTTCCCGTGTCCGAATGAACTTTCAAGGTAATCGACTGAACCAAGGGAGGGGGGCCCGTGGTCTGCACGCTAAACACTTCGCGGTGGTGGCCGACTGCCACCCCCTACGGAACACGCTGTTGCTTCGGTCACGAGGTGCGGTTAGGACAAACATAGGGAAATTATGGGCTTAAGCCGGCCAACTTGCTCGCGCACGAATAATTGATCTCGTGAATGGGAACGGACTTACGTGCGTCGGTTTCCTAATGCGGGACACGATGGCGGGCAATAGGGTTATTTTTATTGCCGCCGTCGCGCGCGCTCAGGGAATTCTCCAGGCTGCCCGGGAGCCGATGATTTAAAGGGTGTTGCTTTATTCGAAATAGTAATTTTATGGGACCGTTATGGTGGCACGATGTAGATATCAGTGGAATTTCATGCAAACAGGATCATCGAATATTTTAATACCTGCTCCGGTGAATTATTGTCTGTATATGCGTCATTCTTATGTTCCTATATTGATTCGGTGAAGGATAGGAAGTGTTATTCGTTACTCGAGAATATTCCTGTGGAGACAAATTTTGCCCA
Organism: Dufourea novaeangliae; assembly: GCF_001272555.1. Taxonomy (NCBI): domain Eukaryota; kingdom Metazoa; phylum Arthropoda; class Insecta; order Hymenoptera; family Halictidae; genus Dufourea; species Dufourea novaeangliae. The sequence goes on along the minus strand of NW_015373885.1, from coordinate 3,214,593 downwards.
TTTCTGTTAGCAGGTTTTATTATCGAAAAATGAAAGTGGAAACTAACAATGCGACTTGATTATTGATTAGAATGGTCGTTACGAATAAACGTTTATCGGTTATCTTTGACTCTTAACTGATACGGTGCTGGTCAGATCCCTGCTACCCATAATGTGACTACCAAAGTTTCCGGCCAAACTGTTATTTCACCATATCTTTGTCATAGTTTTTGTCAGGCCCGTATTTGTTAGAAACAGGAGAATAAATTATTATTATGCAACAAAATTTGTAATATCACCAAATCTGAAGAAGCAATGTATCCTCAGTGTAGGTACATGAAGAGTTTATTTATATTATATATTTTTAAACAGATATGTTGAAATTACAGTTTGCCCGGAAACTTTCAGCAGCCACTGTATTTTCTTCACATATGACACAGATCCACCTCAACAGTTGACAGTTAATAATCATCTCTTATTCAAACGAAATTTTGCTCATCTCTGCCTGGCATTCAATTACCATTACCAATGAAAATAAAGAAGCACATTTTAAACTCCTTTCGCCTGGTTAGATTGTGCCTTTATTTGTATGTAAGTAATATCTTTCAAGGTGAAAGTATGTCGTACATAGGGGTGAAAGTATTTTTTCCTTTACTGAATTTCCCGCGTGTACTAAAATATTGGTTGAAAATGTTAAAGCAATTAAGAGAACAAAATTAACCTTTCTGTATGATGTTATTATAATGTACTGGAGCGACTATTTCCAAAGGAAACGGAATGTCGTTTGATATACGAACATCAAAGCTTTTATAGTAGCAACAGCACCAGTTTTTGAACGTCCAAGCTGTCTATAACGGAAATAATGCGGGAGCACGCGAAATGTTTGTAATATCACTGTCAATATAGGATGCGGGAATGCTCGAGTCAAAAGTTAAAAATATTCTTTCCAAAAGTAGTTTAGAGGTTTGAAAATCATTTCGCAAAGTTTACGATAGGCAACGCAATTATAATATTAATTATAAGAATATTTTAGATTTCTATTACGAATACTTTACATCTGACAATTTTCTTGATTTTTTGTTCAGGTGTACAACAATAATCTTTCTATTCTGATTGATGGCTAATATTGGAGTAAATTCAAGTATGTAGTAAATTTACCGTTTCTACGAGAGCGCTTTATTACATAGTTGAAAGCATGCTTGAGGAGAAAAGTGTGGAAAAATTCTAAGCTTGCATGCCTCGACGTATCCGAATGGATTTCCTTTCTTCGCATAAATCACGTTACAATAACAGTTTCAGCTCTGCGTGTTAGTTCGCCATTGAAATATCGATTGCGGCTCAACTTGTAAACACTTCACTACCATAGTTTGTTCGTGGTAACCTAAACTTAGGAATTTCTGGGCTTAACTGCTTTCGATAGAATCTGCTAAAATTATTCAACGTTCCCTTCTGTTCTCATCGCACCAATCAATTGAAGTTTCATCAGTTCAACCTAAAATACTCTATCGTAATGAAGGCAAGACAAACGGAGGCATCCGAATCTCTACCGAAGTACATTAAATAAGATATAATTAGACTGCAAATGAACAAATTCGTGAGAATTCGTTTTTTTGAACTCTAATTTACAAAAGGTGAAAATAGCTTACGAAAATGGATATTTGCATAAACATCCGTAGTCTAATCATCAGTACAGAAGAACCTTTTTAACGTATTACTTACCGTACAGAAATAAGTTTTATGTAACGTTATACAACAAAAGATTAAAGTATAGGCTGATTATACGTTCCTTGAAGTATTCATATTTTTTTGTTAATCTAATTTTCATTTAGAAGATAGTCTGTACCAATATCATTTGTTGGACGTATATGATCCTACAGCACTTAAAGTTTAAAGGAGAAACTTAAATTCCTCGTCAGTAAACAGCGATATCGAGAAAACTATTAACACTTAATCGCCCAGCAATTTTGCACAAAAACGGTATTTAATGTAACCAGGGCCGGCAATTTCCTGGAAACTACGATAACTAAATTAGAGTCCGTAAGTTCCACCTTATTAAAAAATTCTTTACCATTAAATTGTTCTATTTATCCTAGGTAGAGGAAAGGGGTCCAAAACGATCCCTTTAAGGCGTAATTTTTATAAAAAATACAAATGCTCGTTATTTAAATGAAAGTTAAGTAGTTTTTGTAAGTTAGTCTATCTATCTTATCATTGGTTTAAATAAAATTTAGCTACGTGATCAATTATATTTTCTCTTTATATTTCTTTGAAGGCATACTTAAGGATCATTTTGTAATGTATGTGTATAAAATGATCCCCGGGGATCATTTAATACCTATTGATAGTAAATACGATGAACATTAAAAAGCATTTCAGTTATTAAATTTTATTTAAATAAAAACAGCTTTGACGCGTTATTTTTCTTTCATACTGACGGGGCATTGTTGTAACTAAAACAAAAAACAATAATACAGTGGTTGAATATAACATCAACTTATTACATGTGGTAACGAAACATTAATTAACTTATTATTGAATTGTGGTTAAATCCGCGCAAGAAGCAGCTGTCACATTAAACCGTTTATGACCAAAGTGACACAACATTGTAAAAGACCTTATCTTAGATAAATTGCAGTAATTTTAAATTTTTCTTGTGGACAACACACAGAGCACTGATATTCACATGGCACTTCGAGCAACGACTAGTGACGTGCGGGCAGCGTTATTGTAGAACGACATTACGATATAGTACCACTAATAACCACAGGGCAGCCCGGAATCATTTTACCCCGAGGGATCATTTTAGATACCTTTCCCCTACGTGTCAGATAAAAAGGGTTTCGCCAAACGTCGGAGAAAATTATGTTAGGGACAATTAAACAAGTTAAAGCGGTCATAACCAACAACGATGGATACATCAATATACATATCTAATGTAAAATCTCTATGTAATCTTTTTTTTAAAATGAGCATTTATACGGGACCGGGTGATTAAGTGTTAATAGAATTCTGGGATGGAACAGTGTTAACCCCACAAGTGGGGAAAGCGGGTCCATCCGCCTTAACTTATACTTTTGTATACAATTTGAGGTCATTTAAATAATATTTCAACGAAAAAAAAGATACTTTACTTGTTTTTAATTCAGTTTCAAAATTGGAAATTTCGACGCCTTTTCAAGTCAAATATTCCACAGTTTCCGGCATGCAAAAATTTTGTCCCCGTTTAGACCATTAAGTCCGAAGCAGTGAAATAAGGCGATTCTTACACTCATCATTATTTATTACTTATAAAAGTGTATCAGAAAGAATATAAATGCTATCAAACAAATTTTTGGATCGGTACTTTTTGTCTAACAAAATGTTATGATTATACAGCTTCGGGCAATTTTTATTAAAAAAACGTAAATAAAATAACTTATGCATAATTTGTCCAAAATATAACAAATGCATTATAATAGTGGACACCATATTATATGTAGAAGCCTACTATAGGAGGAAAGAGACTCCAAAAAATATCCATAATTTTCGAAAAAATGGTTTGACATAGTGTATAAATACTTAAATGTCTTTAAATTTCAAAATATCGTAAAATCTAAGTGGAAGAAGAAGTAGTAACGAAAAAGATATTAAACAAACCTTTGAAGTCCTCTTTCATAACTGCAACTTGAAAAGCAGAATTCAATAATATAAATTCATTGAAAAAAAATTTCGAGTTAAATGTTGCGCTAACGTTCTTTTCTTTGCACACTAAAAAATTTGAATGCTACATTCCACAGATTTACGTACACCGCACGGTTTAATTTCTCAGCTCACCGAACCCTAGGCACATAGACAGCTGGAAGGTTCGAACGCGCAGCACCGATGTTCGATTGTCAATAATCGAAGCTCCCCTAAGAATCTAATTTCGTCACGGCGTATCTAACATCAAGCGAATTCATCGTGTCTGTCTGCCAGCTTGCCCCGTGTCCGTTGTTACGTACGTATTTAACGCGAATGCTTGGTACCTACTCGTCGGGTATCCACTTGAGAGACAGCCCGCCACCGAGAACAGACGTATTCCGCATTAATTTAACCGGCGCCTCCGTTACACATCTCGTGCTACTTAACTAAACACGCAGCTGTCGTACACCACCGGAAATTTCAACTTTCCCCGGGAAAGACCGGCCCGCAGCGGTCGTAATTATTAGCGACGCGGCGGGCACAGAAACGACCAGGCCATGCAAACGAACCTGTGCTAAATGAGTATTGCTTGTAACATGGTGTCAGGCATAAATTAGATTGACTGTGCGGTAATGATTGTGCAGAATGTAACTTGATTTATTAGGTGTACCGTAAGTTAGGATAACTTTGATTCAGAGTAAGTTTGTCCTATGTCAGAGAATGATCACTTCCGATTTTGCAGCTCTGCAAATGGTTAAATTCAGTTGATTTTGATGTGAACAGATATTTCACGCAGAAATAACTGCAAAATCGAAAATAATCATTTTCTGACTTTGGGACAAAGTTACCCCTGAGGGAGTCAAATTTACACCAACTTACGGTACCAATAAGAAAGTCTACTATATTTTGTAAAACTCTGTATTCGTTTCTAAAGGTTTAAATACTTGTCCTATTCTAAAAATATTCATTATTCGTTCCCATTATCCTCTGTCACTTTTATTGAACAGAAGAATGGAGAGATATTCGGAATTTCAAATGTATTGCCACCATTTTGGAAATATAGTGAATTACTTATTGGTACACTTAATATACGCAACATCATCCCACGATATGGGAGTTATACACAGGTCTGGACTAAATGAGAGCCTTCTAAGATTTTTTCGCTTCTTCTATTTGCAGTCTGAAGTTTAATTTACTTGGTATATAAATCGCGACATACTGGCGATAGTGTTATTAAGAGACGTGACAATAACTTTTGTGGTTACTAGAAAGTACTTCTCAAAGTTTTGAGTGAATATCGTGATAACACTAATTGTAAGAGATGACGCAACAACTTTTTCGAAATTATTACCGATGCTATAATATACTTGTTCTAATCCTTAGGACTATTAAATTATTGCATATTTGAAAAACGACAACGGACACTGGACGAAATGGATGAACAAACCCGAACAGAGTCTTGTTTTTCCCTCCAAGTCCTAATTTCGGTATTTTTCGCAGTGTAATTGATCATCTTCTTGCACACCACTCTGGTACAAGTGTCCTCTTATACATATATTACATGATATATTCGTTGGTGGGCGACCGTAATGACCAAAGTTTCGCGATCGATCCGACAACGTTCCGCAAAAAAATGATCGGGTGAAACTTCGAATACCCATTAGAAATACCGCGAGAACATTGGAGTCAATGGGAACCGGTGGGAAATGGACGGTTCAAGATGTGACGAGAATTCAACAATCACCTAAGTATCGCCACGTCCACTCTTTCTCGACTCTTTACAACTTTCTTTTTCTGTAATCGTTCTTGTACTTTCATTACGTTATGTTGTGTTGGGACTTCACCAGCGAAAGCAACTGCACACATGAAAATCTCAAATTTATACGACAAAAACGATATTCTACAATTATATGAATGCAGTGTTTCGTTAATATCATGCAAATCTTGAAATCAACACCGTGGAGTTCTGGTAGTTCCAAATCAGATTGCAGCTCAAAACCTTTGAACCGTTATCCGTAGATCATACGTGGCATTTCTGCCATTCACGGAGAAAACGTGAAAACACACTTTATCAAACTAATATATGCGATTTAAAAAAGTAATTATTAAATCAAAATCGTGTGTACTGTTTGTCACGAGACCAAGAATCTACAAAAAAGACAGGAAATGGGGCCTATTTGAAAGTCTTCTACGAAAACCTTCAAAATTGAAAGTATTAAAAAAATTATTCATTCTAATCTAAGACATGCTAGGAATGGACCTGGGATTTTAGAAGCAACAGCGCTTTTAGTTGGTTCCAAGTAGAGGGCTTCCTAGTAAGAGCAAAGCTTGGAGAAAATGACATCATCAGGAGCAGACGGAGTATAAGTATCACTAGCAGCGCCGAATGTAGTTTCGTATAGCGGATCTAATCTCGTACACGATCTCTCAGTGTTTCGCGTTATGACTAGGATAAAGTCCGCAGTAGCTTTTAATCTCTAACATAGCAATGACTCAAGTAACAACATTTTGAGACCTGAAGATACTAAATTATTGAAAGACGTTCACATACTAGATCAGGCTCAAGTTATGACTTTTACATCATTTTTGCAGCTGCACGCTAAAAAGTGAGCCCAAGAGGAACGAATTTGCTATAAATTCTAATCCTAATTAATCATCAACTTAACGATAATTGGCAATATTTTTATCTAGCAATAACTGACATCTAAAGGTATATGTCAGCGTGCTGTCAAATTGTATTTAGATATCCAAATACAAAAGGCATTCGGTGTTAAAGACATAATACCACTACTGTTATTGGATCTTAACCTTACATCAAACCCTCTACTACCACTATTGAAGCTTTCAAATATGTATAAGCCTAGTCCTTTTGGCAAAATTACCCCTCCATTTAGCAAAAATTGCTGCTAGCTCCGTTACAGATCGAATGATACACTGATACTGCATCAGTAAGAGGATACTCCTTACTTCAGACTTACATTCTCGGACCGAAAATTCTATGTTACTAAAACCCTCAACTCTTCATTCAAATCCTCTAGTCTGAAACCGGAATACCTAGTTATAAGCCTTTTCTTCAAACCTTAACCGAACATTTGATATTCTTGTGCGCAAACTATCATGTGGCGTGTAGGAGACTACTTTTTCAACACGTTGACTACCCTGTCACCTGAATCTGGGTTACACGTAAAGTTTCTAATGGGCAACGTCACCGGTATACGGATTACGTTCATATTGACTAGATACGAATGATCGAAGTAGGTAATTTGAAGAATAGTTCGTGACCTGATGGGATTTTCGCAAAGATTCTCTTGTCAGTCGTGGTAATAAGGAATTACGAAACTATCACAATTTTTACAAAATTCATTGAATACGTACTAACCACTTACAACTACTCTTCTTATTACGCAAAACTAAGGAAATTGGAGGTGGTCATATACCAGAAATATCCGGTAGTTTATACCTGCTTGGTCTCTTAAATGCCACGTGTCTGGTTAAGGGTTGACCAATCAAGGTGCATCGGCATGTTTTTCTTATAAATTTCTCTCAGAAATTATACGCAGCATGCATCATTAATATTCTCGCACCGCAACTCTTCGTCACGCGTTCCCGACCGTGATCAGCGACCGCGAACTCGATCAATCCGCCGGACCGTTTTACGCGGGGAAATTGATACTACCTATATCCAAACGGCGGTCAACCTTCATCGATCACGACCGAATTTCTATGATTCACGGGCTGCCAATTACAAGAACGGGTTATCCACGATGAATAAGCTCTGGGTCCACGGTTGCGCGATGTTCTGTGATCCAATACCCCTTGATGGAATTGGGGGATCTAATCTATTGGACCGTATGCCAATAACCGTGCAAAATAAAATCGGTTAATGCACGTTGCGTAACGGAATAATCTTCGAATTCCCGTTAATATTCGACGACGATATCCTCGTTACGCGACACGTGGCTGTACAGTTTCACTTGGTAAACAACGTTTAACCCTCCGAGCACGGTCCCTGGGTCACGTGGTCTCGAGAGAGACACGTACGCAGTGACGGAGCTGTCGTGTAAATCGCATAGCGACCGATGTTTGTTTACATGCGAACGACCGGGCCAAGACACCGCAGAAGTATTCACTAATAAATATAATTTGTTTTATAATTCACGAGATTTTTATTCTAGTTAGTGTAATAAGAACCGCGAAAATCCAAATGTAATGTGGAACCAGCTAATCATTATATTGTACACTAAAAACCAAATAAGACCATAACTGCGAAATGACGAATTTCGGTCTTGTTTGCGCATATTCCTATCGGTTACCTTAGTTACCAACATCTTAAACAATTGAGCATCAGTACGCCTCGTGTAGCATCATACATCGAGTGACTGTGAAGTACAAACGTGCCAATTCATAAGTATTCATGTCTTGAGAAATACCTGACCCTGTTACAGAAAGCGAGAAAGTGGGGGAACCAAGGGTTCGAGAGACATCTCATGCTCATTCGAGATGCGCGAAACAGTTATGCTCTTATTTGGCGTTTAGTGTATACATGGTGACGGTGGCTCCAACTTGAGCTCAAGCAACCGCCACTGCGTAGTAATATCGGTGAGGGTTCGAGCTCGAGCCTCGCCGTCGCTGTGTAGTAGTAGAATATCGGTGTGGGGTCAGAAATGACATAGGGACCGGTGACCATATTTCCGTGCTCGGAGGGTTAAGCTGAGCCTCGCCTGGATCCGTGGGACGCGATGAAAGGATCGACTACGTAAACGCGCACGCAATCGGTTCGAGGAGTTTCAACCGATCTAGACCTGGTAACGGTCGTGTTGATGGAATAGGAATCTAATAACACACGTGACATATAATCGGATGGGAATGCAATCGAATAGTCCTCGGTCTTTATTAAGCATTAGACTGCCGGGAGTATCCCTATTGGAACATTGACAAAATTCGAAATTCAGTGCAGTGCATATGTTATACAGGGTATTTCACCTAACTTGACAACCTTAAATATATCGCTTATTTTGTATGATAGAAAAAATATCAGGGGAGAAAAATATTCTGTTCGAAGGCGCCAATACGGTGATGGGCCGAATTTTTTTCTCAAGGTCATCGAATTTTTTTTAAATGGGACTACATATTTTCACTACAACACTCTTATAGCATGTAAAAAAACAAATCCAACGAGGTGCAATATGTTGACCTTCACATGACCATTAGAGAAAAAATCATGAAATGTTTGTCAGTAAGCTCAGTACGCGTTCGGGGACGGTAAATGAAGGAATTTCAATTTCATTGCAACAGTTTTTAGTTAAATCTTTATTTTAGAAGGTGTTCAAAATGTGCACCATGAACCTGAATACATTTTTGGAGGCGGTAAATAAATTCTT
>NW_015373885.1:3177453-3205316 GCF_001272555.1 Dufourea novaeangliae | reverse complement strand
TTTTTTTATATGCTATAAGAGTGTTGTAGTGAAAATATGTAGTCCCATTTAAAAAAAATTCGATGACCTTGAAATCTCGAAAAAAATGACCTTGAGAAAAAAATTCGGCCCATCACCGTATTGGCGCCTTCGAACAGAATATTTTTCTCCCCTGATATTTTTTCTATCATACAAAATAAGCGATATATTTAAGATGGTCAAGTTAGGTGAAATACCCTGTATATGTACATACATTTTCTGTGAAAAAATATCACTTTTTTATGAGAAATTACCGATAGTCTAAAGGTTAAATTACCTTTGTCGAAGAAAATATATTGCTCACAAGAATTGGGAGATCACTAATGTGGGCAGTTTTGTTGCGCCCACCGCGCGAAAGAAGTAATCAAGTGATATAGGTTTGCTAAACTCATACCTTTTTGGTACAATACTAACACTATTAACAACCAGTTATATATGTATATAAAACTTTTCGGAGATTGTACGTCGCGTTCACGAGCAGGGCGATTGCAATATATGATCCTCTAACTGTTTGGGAAGTGTATTTATACCAAAGGCGATCAATTTGGGACGAGGAAATGGAATTTTGTATGTTTTTAGCTCATAATTCACGATAACGAATGCACAACTTAAACTTCCAGAAAACATGTCATTTTTAGACTAATGAAATGAAATGTGTATGCACCTTACCCAGCATCATTCTCTAAACTAGTATTTCTACACAATAAAAATCTGACTACGAATCATACATTAGGAAACCAATTATTTCTAAAACGTCCGATTGTTCAAAGTTAAAACTTTTACTCAACGCTAGCCAGCGGTTTTAAAACTTAATCTGTCCGAAAAATTAATTGTTACTGTTGTCTCATCCCGGTTCTGACTTTTGAGTGTCGCGTGACGTCAAAGAGCACGACACCCTGCTTCCGGCCGCCAACGGAACGCGTGCGCTAAGACATTTAAAACAATGGATCTGGTCGAGAGGAGTGAGCAGGGTTTCTTGACTGTCTGACAAGAGGACCGTGTCAAAAGGCACGGTACTTATCCCAGAACTCCGAAAGATCGTACTTGTTTTAAAAATCGAACGCCTCGGACTAATATTTCTAAGACGTAAATTCACCCCCATATCTTTTCCTTAACACATTCGGGACGGGTCATAACCGTTTTTCCGATCCCATGACCTGGAGGAATGAATTTTTCTTTTCTTGTGTTTTTAGTGTCAATATATCATTATAAGTATTCTAAAAGACATGTAATAATAGAAAATGTTTTTTATCACATTTTTTAATGAAAACTATAGCTCTCATCCAGCCGTGGGATTTGTTGTTTAGGTAAATCTTTAAAGATGCATATCCATTTGTTGCGTATTCTTATATCGTATCATTGTTACGTATCATCGCATCATATCACCATACGATGAATTTTTATACGCAAGGATGCAACGCTTGCCAGTCCGCATTGATACACAACGGTGTTACGCAACAAGTAGATACGCACCTTAAAATATTTGTAACCGTGCATTACTAGTACCAAACTGTTCCTTTAGATGTCACTGATGTAGATAAATTCACTTGTGGTTACAGAAGACGTATAAATCCCCTTCGCAGTGACCCAAAAATGAGCATTCGATTGAAAAGGCCTGGGCACGATAGTTCTCAAACGGTCGCGAGATTCGCCCATGTTGGGATCTACAGTTTCCACCCGTACCGATTGTGTTAAGTATTAAGAACAATATGTACAGAATTTCACATACAGAAAAACAAATCATTTGTGACAATGATTCATAAATTCGTACAACTAACTAAATACTCCACGTATGTCGGATGTTCTTCAGCCGACCATGAAGTCGCGGAACGTCCGAGCGCTGTAAAAGTGAAAGTGAACCCGTTTAAACCGGTCGTCTTCGCGTGTGGTCGGCGTTCCCGTTGCATACTGCAATCTTTGGCCGCGATTTAATCGCAGACAAGACGAATAAAACGACAAGATAAGGCGCTTCGCATACTCCAAGCAATCTTGATAAGCACGGGGGCAACCAGCCCGGTTTCCAAAGCATCCGATCTCGTTACATTCTACGTGGCTCATTTTCGTTCGGGATAGAGAACAAGGGCTGAAGCGCACCAGTGCAGTAAAATCTTCCAGTATTACGTGAACGCACGTTCCAAAACGTGCATCGGGGACGCTATAAGTGCGCAGGAAACGCGATCAAATAAGCTGCCGGCAATTATCCGATTCACCATGCAATCGTGTTACACGTTCCAACGCGTATTTTTCGTTTGATTTGGCAACACCTGCGTTTAATTCTAGAACCACCGACGTTGAATAAGGATGCAGGTAATTATTTCTATGAGAATGGTGTACAAGGCAAGATTGGAGAAAAAATATATAAGAGAGAAGGAAAGGTCAGACGTTCGAGGTTGAGTTGGTGAGATGTTTCATCCCAGTGGGAATAGTGTGAAACTATAACTCAAGGAAAAACAGAAGCTTATTTCAACTCCATATCATAAAGTAAACATGTTTTAGATATATTGAGGTGTTATCTGTTAAGAATCTTCAACAGGTTTGGCAATAAGTTCTGAAATAAAAGTGCCAGCACATATTTCGACCATCTCCTCTACTATTATAATTGGAGTAATTTTTATCGGATACTAAGAAATTGTTGTATCAACCGATCTAGTAGTTATAATGTTATAGAATAAAAATGTTTAGAATGTAGCTTAACACTCATCCGTCCCTTATGCCTTCGAATGTGATACTGTTCTTTTATGAAATGATGTTATTTTGTCATCTATAGCTAAATTTAGCTGAGGTCCGGTGACTTTTACTTTAAAGAATTTGCAAATTCAACTATTTATCTCCTCGTTATATTAATTTATTATCATTATATCAATTTGATACCGAGGGACAAATTCATATGTCAAACTGAGGGATGAATGAGGGTTAAATTTTATTCACGACTATACTTAGTATCCTTCCATTTCTCTTCGATACCAATGATACCAAAAGTACAATGCACAACGCAAAAGGGAGCTATAATTTCAATCATATCACAACACATCTTATCGCTCTCAAGGATTATTCGTGACAGAAGAAAGCACTATGTATCAGGGTGCCAGCAATCCGACGATATATGAGTGAATAGTGTAAGTTCCATAACACCGTGTATGTGTGCGCGCTGTATATTGAATCCTCGGGGAAACCTCGTATTCAATAAGAGGACGCTATAAATTGCCGGAGAATTCAGAGAGCGGAACCGACCCGATTCGCGAATGGAAACTTCATCGGTGGTGTGCACCGCTGCTCTGCGAGTGACGTACGTCAATCTGACGACGCTTTGCATAATCGCTAGCGCGCACTCGCCTTCTCCAAGACGGGGGGCATCATGTATGCGTTCGACGTACGCGCAGCCGGCGGTCGTGTCGCGAAATAGTAGAAAGAAACCTCCGGAGAACTCCGGGGAGACGAGCGACCGCAACAAACTGTCGCAGACGTAACCCGTCCGATAAACCAGACCTCTAACCTGACAGTCGTTCGGGGGTACAGATAAGGAAAAACGAACGGGACGAAAGTACAGAGGGGAGCAATAAGACAACGATGAAATGAAGAACACAGGACCGTATACAGAGTCCGATACGGACGATGCGTCTTCGGTATCTAGATCTCATATCGTTGACCCGAACAGTTCAATATTTGTACGTGATAATGATGATCTTTGAATAGCCAACGTGTTATAAGTGAACGTGATACGTAGAATGGTTTCGTAAGTGAGAGATAAAAACTATTTGGAAAGGATTAATGGAGGGAGATAAGAAGTGTTTGGAGAGGATTAGTGGACTAGTTTCACTGGTTAAACAAAATAAATACTTGGTTTTCGTGACCCACCGTAACGTAAGAAAAAGTTACGGCGTTCAACGGAATTGAGAACGTATTTCAAACATGAGAATATAGAGGACATCTATTTGGATTTATATTTGTATGGCGGCACTACCTCCTACATTCGCCACCAAAGGTCTACCGAGTTGACACCTTTTCCGCAACTACCTGAAGCCTTCCTCGTTTGTATATATACGTCCTTAACCGACAATCGTACCTCACTGACGAGTCCACTAGCAGGCCCAGGACGAAACGCAACCTCTCCTTTCCTTTTCACATTTTCCAGTCTACAGATTGCCTTCAAATTTGTGAACAAGGTGGTACACTATCGCTAGTGATGGGATTTGGAACGCTTCGAATCTGATTCGAAGCTAACAAAAGTCTTGAAAGTCTTGAACGGATTCGAACTTCCGAGGCAATTCGAAGTCTTGAACGGATTCGAAGTCTTGAGCGGATTCGAGTCATGAACGGTCTTGGAAATCTTGGGAGTTCTCTCTACGCACAGCCTCTTAGCGAGACGTCTGGGTCGTCGATAGTTTGTATATTTTCATGGATAGGCTGTGCGTGACGAATCGACCGAACGCATTGCACCTCTGCTGTACGAGTGCACCCCCCACTGTCTTTCCTAAAAGACATTTTCCTCAAGATTTCCAAGACCGTTCAAGACTCGAATCCGTTCAAGACTTCGAATCGCCTCGGAACTTCGAATCCGTTCAAGACTTTTGTAGCTTCGAATCAGATTCGAAGCGATTCGAATTTGTCGATCGAATTCAAGACAGTTTCGAATCGATTCGAAGCGTTCCAAATCCCATCACTAACTATCGCTCATAAGTATTAGTAGGAGGAGATCTGGTCTGTATAAAGAAAATATGATGTTACGTCGAAACTACTATATATTTGAGGATATTTTTAGTATTTCATTGGAGCATAAGCGTTGTCCATCAAGCTTTAATATCTCCTAAATAATATTAGTTTTCGAATTTCAGCAATTTCGTGATGTCTTGTAATATTCACTGTATATTCTGTAAGTGCCCTGATACTTATGAACAAAAATAACACAGTAAATCATCGATGAGTCTTCGAAGGCTACTTGGCACTGAACATTAAAGATTTCATAAATCAATGCCTATATGCGGCTGAAACAGATATTATTGGCTTCAGAATTCCGAGCTCTATTGTTGTGTTAAACCTCCTTAAAAAGTCAGCGTTACACCTAGGGATCTCTCTTTGTCAGTGCCGAGGAGCCTTTGAACGCTCATCGATGATTTACTGTATATAGTATCAAACTTGATATGTATCCTGTTATTGTGCCATCGCTGACTCAAAGCGGATTTTAACTAATGCAATTGATGTAGAGTCAATGATAGGTACGTTGAACAATTATTGAAGACTATTTTGTAGCAAAAGACATTCTGTCTACCAAGGAAAAAATAAAAATTGTTCTTATTATTTAGGAAAGTTACAATATCCGATAAAATATTTCCGTCGTTTTCGAAATGATTCAGGGGATCGAAAATCCAAGAAACTGTAACATCGAAAATAAAAAACTACTAACTGCTCTAAAAATTTGCAAGACAATAATTCATGACTGAAAGGTGCAAATCTGCTACCTTGAAAAATAACAACTTTATCGATTACAGTAAACAAACTTTTAATACCGTTCGTTCCATCAGATGAAAAAAATATCTCTTTAAGCAAGCATTTCCTTCTATCCCAACATTCCTGGCTTTTACTTCAGAAAAAAGAAGATGGCGAGAAAACGGGAATCTCATACTCCCGACTGAATATTTTTAACGGTAAAAACCGTGAATCATGCCTCCTCGCAAATAGACCAAACCCCTTTAGACAACCTGGCCCCGAATGGTAACCATGCGCAAATTTCCATAACAGCGTCATCGCGAATGCGACTGGACTGGTGTTCGCACGCGAAACTCAGGGGCGAAACTAAGCGTTTCCTAGTCATTTCAGCTCCGCACTCGAGCGATATTCGTTGGGGGCTACGCGCGACGTCGTCGTCGGGTTCGTCCAGTTTTTACAGAGCCACCAATGCGTTGCGTGTTGATCCATCTATCCCGGACGCCACGGCGCATTCACCGGGGTTCGCGGTTCAGAATGCCTTCAGAAGTGTGCATCGTGGCGGAGAGTTGATACGCGCCTCCCGAGAAACAAGCGATAGTAAACAAACCGGGGCGTATACGACGGTTCTTCTGTTGGAGAACAGAGGCGGCGTATCGGGGAAAGGGGTAGAGTATGTACATTGAAACACCGACACATCACGGAGCATTCGCGGAACAAACATCGACACGGCCCAAAGATTTGCTCTGAAAGTGAGTGGCTAGGGCTGGAAAACTTTGAACTCGAGGTTTGAAACCGCAACACCGCGGCCCAGGAAGCTGTGGAACCGACGGTTTTGGCCGCTAGATGGCGCCAGACGTCGACGATGGCGATGGAAATAAACCTACATGCTTTGTAATATAAACATAGAAGTGTAAATTAATCGTGTGCCTGTGCGAAGAAGCGGATGTATGTTGTAAGTATTTGACTGATTGTATAATATATATAGACGACATTGACGTAACTATGGTCTGTTTTTCTAAAGAAGGTGCCTTGGAGGTTAGCCTACCTCGGTGCGTGGCCTGGTGGGGATCCAACGCGAGCTACATAGAAGAGGCAATAAATACATAAACATCCTCAGTCTACTGATTAGTACTGTATATTGAATTTCATGTTAGGTAATTCTAAAGTAATGTAAGCTAACTAGTATTAAATTAATGGGTACTTATGAGCTTATGTGAAGTAGATTGCCAACTGGCATCTCAGCGAATGAGCGCCGGAAATTCCCAAAGACGGGGACAATAAACAGATACTCGACGCGACTGCAAAGCTTATTGGGAAGAATGAATGAATGAATCGAAGTTAAATCGTCGCGTAAAAACCGTCCGAGTAGCGATCGAGGTGCATCCGGGTGAAAGGGTCAGAGACGGTTTTAATCATCGCGTGAACCCGTCATTGAAACACTTTCTTCTGTGTCGTAGATCGCAATGACAGGCATTTTTGTCTATCTTGAGGTCTCTTTAAACTGTGAACTACTGTATCATTACTAGTAGAAATTATTCCAGTTTTTATACCCGCATTTCAGAAATAAGAAGCAAATATAAATGAAAGTTTAATTACCATTAACCACTAAATGCTGTTTAACGTATTCGTAGTTAGATGGTCTTGAGATAGCTATGGCAGTATTTGTATAAAATTTAATTAATATCGGTAATCGGGCTCGTAAAGGCACATGAAAGCAATTCCCAAACAAGACGTTAACTAGATTCAATTATTGAATAAACAAAACAGAACATACCCAGATAACACTGTACATCCAAAGGACGTCCGTTTCATGTCCAGTTTATATCTGATTGTCCCACGTCCACTTTGAACATCCCTAGGATGTTCGTAACATTTAAATTTTGGGATGTTCTAGAAATATCCTTTTCTTAAGCCATACGAATATTCGTAGGATTTAAATTACGGATAGTTTCGTTTAGTAATTTTGGCTCAATTTCATTCCTTGCAAGATGATGGATCCCTATGAACAAGGTGTCATTCTTTAGAGAGTGAATAGAGAAGTGTATTGGTGGTTTTGTGCGGAAACTTCAGGAAATTTGAAAAATCATTTTTTTCTTAAACTCTCTCTAACCAACACACAATCATTATTTTCCTTTGAAAGTAAAAATAAACACAATGTATACACAGATCATAACTTCCAGACCAATATTTTCTTTACAATTTCTTATAGAACATTTAACCTTTTATTTATTAATAGGAACTAACTTGAACTAATTTCTACTAATTGTAAGTGCGGAAATCGCAGGAAAGATAATCTTTTATTTATTAAACACAAACCAACCTAACCTTCTATCACCTTACACAGAATGAAATCTAACATTAATTTTAAACATTCGGGAAATTTTTCTTATACGCCTTTTAAGACAGAGCCATAGGGTTTTTAAAAACTCTTTAAACGTTCCCAAAATGTATTTAAGAATATTACTTCTACACATCCGGAAAATGTTCTGAGAATGATAACACATAACGTCCTTAGGACGTTCCACTTTGTAAATAGGACCTTCCTAGGACATTTAAAGATCTTAACGAGAACGTAGCGGGGACATGTGGATCATTTCGGGACATCCTTCGAATGTACCTAATATCCAGAACGTATGTTCTCCGAACGTACATATGACGTTTTTGTACTATTTGGGATAATTTACTACATGATTTTATGCTTCTACATGGGTCTTATAGAAACCATAGAATATGTTTTTAAAACGTATATTTTAGCAAAATTAATGTTCTCATCCTTTATAATTTGAGTGTATAGTGTGTATACAATCAGAGTATATACATTTGTCATTTCCCTACAAATTCTTGAAGAAAGAGGCAGTCAAACAATCTAGATTTTCCTTCATGCATATTTTCCATTACTTGATCGGATTATTTAAACAATGAAACATTCAAATGTCCAATTACTAGAAATTTTAACAATAAAAATTTTACAATTCCAGAATGTTTTATTATAAACTATTTCTAGTAACTACGATAATAACAGCAACCAGAATAATAAACGTTTAATGATTTTTTACGAAATAAATGCAAGATTGATCGAATTCTGTATTATTCTTGCTTCTCACGGGTTAAAGATGAATACTGCAGGAGCAGATCTATATTTTGGTTATTAGAACTTGTTCTGAAACCTCCAAGATATACGTAGAATAATTTAGATAAAATTCGTCCTTGGAAGAATAATCAAATATACAAAAACCGATTGGTCTGAATAAATTTGACAAATTCTACTGTAATAGAAAGATCATCTTACTGTACTACGTTTGGAAACTAGAGATATTTAGCTCATTATGGTACATACTTCAAGGAACTCCAACGGGCTGTTCTATTTGAAGCAAAATTACATTTCCCTCTTGATGTATATTTTCATACACGCGAAACATCTATGCCATTCTTATGCATTCATGTGCAATGATGGAGTTGCACGAAACAACTATACGTTCCTTCAAATTGAACTATACATTTCTTTATATACATAAATCAATGCCTTACATTACTCAGTCTCGAAAAGTATAACAGAATAGGTATCGAAATATAAATTGTTTACGAAAAGGTAAACACTTTCCGCAAATTGTTTAACTTCACGCAGTCTTTACTTTGAAATATCTAATGAAGTATTTACTTCTTGAAATATAAATGGAAGTGATCATTTTATATACAGTGTCCTCTCGATTATCGTCCCGAACACGGGTTCGCCAGGGACTATAATCGTTTTATGTTTATTTCCTTTGAAAGAATGTATTGTACCCAAATATTGAGCAACATATTAAAAGGGGATTAAATTAATACCTAGGTTATTAAACGCTACACGTGGAAATCGCAGGGTAAAGAAGGAAGCTAGTTTACCGACCGTCTGAGCGAGAGGATGGAAAGAGACACACAGTGGCATTGAGACCGTGACAACGTCGCACGAAATACGCAGCTCGCATTGGATCCCCACCAGGCCACGCGCCGAGGCAGGTCTACCTTCCAGGCATCTTCTTTCGATAAACAAACCATAGTTCATTATCGATTCTGATAAATCATAAGTAAATATGACCCAAATTGTGTCGTGTTTGGTATCATTTTAATCAGAAAAATCTCAACAATATGGTCATAATAGTTTCATTAATAAAGAATCGAAAATAAAAAAGTTTTATCATTGCATTAGTATTGTCTGAACGACACCCGGGGATGTAACCTTTTTGTGGGCTTCCAACGTTCAGTCGTCGGCTCGTGAATGGGAAGCCGTCTCGGCGCGTTGCGGCAACAAAGTATGCCGTTGCCGAGTTCCACGGCCTCCCCCCCCCCCGCCCCTGCAGGTGGTGCGGATGACGCCTGGACAATAATTGCATATCAACAAAGAGTCAATAATCGCGAGGACTCTGTACACAACATAATAGTATATTGTGCCATGTCTAATATAATATGTCCAATATGTATGTACATTATAATATAATACAATATCGTGTTTCATATATGGCGTAACAAGTTGTAGTGTACATACTTCCTTCCATATTGTATTATATAATATATAATAAAAATATGTAACGTTTATGCATCGATTTATTATACATATCTTGATACACCTTTCTTCAAATTAAAAACGAACGAACGATCGTAAAAAATAATTTATTTAATGAATGTAAGTGACACTATTATGTATTAGACAGTTTTCTGTTGCAAAAGAGTTAAATACACATATTGCAAATGTGTCAAGACTCCTGCAATGATCCAATAAATATAATAGTATTATATAAAAAAACATTGCAATTGCACCATTCAGACGTATGAATGCATAGTAATCTGTAAAAATGAGAAGTTACATTGTTTAAGAACATTCAATCCCGTATTACATTTTTTTTTTTATTTACGTCCCGTGTCGATGTCACAATACGCGACAATCCCTCGAAACACTCGGCACAGTCGCGGGGAAGAAAAATCGCTCGGAAAAAAAACCATGTGAAATTTCTTCATATCCCGCAATGGAAACGCCGCGCGTACCATTCGTAATATCGAACGCGCCGCGTCAGTTCGCCGTCCCTTGTGACCTCCAAACGTGGCATTAACTTTTCCCGGCGCAGTGCGTCCGCCGGCTCCACGATTAACGGTATTGGTAACGGCTCACGAAACAATTTAGACGAGGCAACGCGGTCACCTCGCTCGGATATTATTGTCTTTCTCTGGTGTATCACGATTGGAATTCGACAGGTTCTGGGTTTTACCCACCTGAAGCAGAACGTGTAAAAAGAAGATAATATTAAGTGTACCAATAAGTAATCAATTATTTTTCTGGTCAATATATCTGAAATTAACATTGTTTCCTCGATCTTTCGCTGAGTAACTATGGTAAAGCGTATGGTCAAAATTACTATTAATATAAAATTAAACATTAGAAATCCTAGACTTTTATGGAAACAAGTATTGATATCGTCAAGGAATAGTGTAATACTTATTGGTACATCCAATCTAATTGCCATGAGCGTTGATTGTATATGTTTGATTGGATGAAAAATTATTTGCACAATTTGTTTCGGAGTTAATTTTAACCTCGGAAGTGTAGATAAACTTTTGTGATTAATATAAGTATATTTTTCACTAACAAAGGAATAACACTATCAGGACATGAGTTTTCTTGGCGAAGCTGTTTAAATTATAGGCACCGATTAAGTATAAATAACGTATAAAATATCACGGGTATTGGGTTAGACCTTATTACCAAAAAAAATGACGATATAAATGTTACGATACTCTACGTAAGTGAAGGATCTTGTAACAGAATAGAAATTCGATTAGAGAAGTAAGAAAATTGTCTGAACACATTCATGAATCATACTCATATCCATTTTTATAAATATTGACAGTCGTGTGATAATAGTAACTTTCTATATGTGGATGGACATCGCTATAGCATGTAAATAGCATATGAAATAGTTAAATCGATGAAGTATAGATAACATTATACCATAGTCAGTATGTACTGCTTAGAAATAAAAATAGTCAACAGTGGCGAGACACACTAGCCAGTCGTATTTAACCGTTTGAGTGCTAAGCTATTTTTTTTAATACATACGAAGATTGCTGAGCAAAATTTGGACTAAGAAAAATGAATTATGATGGCTTTACAAATATAAACACAAAAAACACAATAAATGACATATTTCAATAATTTTTTTACACTGATGTAATCGTCGATATAGCGACGCGCCGCACATTTGGAGTAATTAGTGATCGTCGCTATATCGACGAATCGCGCTCAAATGGTTAAAATCATTTATCCCTTCTCCGAAACGAAGGTTCATATAAAAAAACTTTATTGCACATTCACTATTCTGTCTTTGAATGTTAATTCGCCCAATTTTTCAATTATAGAAATTACCAATCACAACCTACCTAATAAAATCCCGTTTAATATTGTATACTTTCTCGGAGTTAGAAGAACTACCATCGTTGAATCTATATTAAGTTCAATTTTATAATATATTAATTTGTATAATGTACAATTAACATCATAAAGTGTAATGTAAAACGTATAATTTGTTGAAAGCCAACATAACTTCCGACAATAGCAAACCTTCAAGCAAGAAATCAAAAATCCGTTATGTTTACTTCTTAAATTCTGCAACGCGTATCCTCCCCAAGAAGTAGAAAAAAAGACTATAACTTCTTTCTTTTAACGCTGAAAAGTCCCTGTCACTCGTCGCAATCGACTTGAACAGCAGTAGGGCGGAGGTTTTCCGACGGGTAGCCAGAACCGGTGCGTACCGAAATTTTTCAAACGCGACACGCCGTCATGGGAAAGAGCACATGATATACGGTCGCGCAAAGAGAAATTCGTCTGTTGTCCGTATACAATTTTTTTACATTTTAATGAATGTCACCGTCAAAGCAACATTTCAGCGAGAGCGCCGCAGTGTGTTCGAAGCGCGCTGCGGAGGTCGGGAGAGGAGCGTTCAAACGCGCCGCGTGGTTCCATAAAGCGAAACGTTCCGCGGAAGTTTTAACGAGCGATGATTTAGGGAAATGATTATGAAAACACGGGGGAACGTTTATCCGAACGCGATACAATTTCGCGGGATATTGCCGGCCTCAAAGGGCGCGCTGACCTCGCTTCCCTCGCTGGTGATATCGAATCTGAATCGCGAAAAGCTGGATGGGCACGACTTCTCACGGACAACTTGACTCGTGAAAAATACTGAACTCCGTTAAAATACAACTGAAGAATCTGGTTCAAAATCGGCACTTTATTTTTATTTTAACCACGGAAGATATATTTTTTGGGTTGGTCACGATTTTCCTAATATATTTATTAGAGCTCGTATCTTAGGGCACGACAAAGTTCTTCGTAGTTGCCACAAAATATTGCACAAAACAATTGGTACGAGTTAACATCGTGATTATTCGGAGAATTCAATTGCTCTACTAGTATGTTACTGTATTCAGTGTACTCGTTTTAATGTTTTAGGCCCGATACAGACGAGCGAGTTTTGTCGCAGCGGGTGTTTCACGCTCGTCTGAATGTAAAACTTCGGTGCAGACGAGCAGATTTTGTCGCGCGGGCATTCCTTGCGCGTTTCAGAAGTACACAGAAACGTATCAGAAAATACACACGAGCGGATTTATACGTGGCGACACCTCACGGCTCGCGGCGGGTGCAAATCGACTGTCGGATATCGCTGCCCACCTGTGACAAAATCTGCACGGACCTTTTACATTACAGACGAGCGTGTAATACCCGCTGCGACGACGCGCGACAAGACTCGCTCGTCTGCATCGGGCCTTCTAGACTATAAACGTTTGATAATTCAAGTTCTATATTCTAATCCATGTTTAATATCTAAATCTTGAGTGCCTGATAATATGTTTATGAAATGTTTATCTTATGATAGTATTTGTACATATATAGGGTGTCTCAGGTCAGATGGTACAACGGGGCAGGAGGTGATTCTATAAGAAAAAATAAGTCGAAAAACAAGAATAAATTTTTTTCATATAAGGCTTTTCGAAAAGAACCACTTACAAATTTCATCGCGTATTCGTAATTGCAATAAGTGGAAATAGAATGTGATGAACAGACGCGTTGGCAAAGTCCTATTCAATTGCATGTGTATCCAGCAGATTTTCATGTTCGATTATCTTGGAGACAAAGCTTCGTAGGGAAAACTTTTATTTGATAGTTTCGATTTGTTTTTGCATGTAGAATAACCTCTTGCCCAGGTGTACAACTCAATCTGTGGCATCATATATAATTTTATTAAAATATTACGGTGTTGTAATCGAAAAGTTATGGGATCTGCAATTCAGAGCGTCTTCTCCTTAACCTTTATTTGACCTAAGAGTCAACTGGATTCGACGATTAACACTCCCTGTCTAAAAAAAATTGTGTGATCAAAACCATGTACAAATTCGTAATGATAAATTATCTGTCACCTCACTATATGTCGATAACCTATGATTTCGAGTTACCTTCAAAATGAAACTCTGAGCAAAACTGATAATGAATACGGAGGAACATAAATAAACACGATAAAGTATCTATTTCGTCCTAAACATAAGTAAACCAAAATTATAATTTCCGAAAATTACTTCGCAATATTGCGAACCTATCTACGAACGAGCATTGAGAAGCTATCTTTCCCCTTAATAACCCGATATTTCCATCGCACAGACACTCGTGAGATAATATTTTATACTATCAAAACCGAAGAAGGTGCGATTAGTTTAATCTGTAAGAAATTAAGGTCGCCGGTGGTACACCCGATAACGCGGCTTGTTTACTCGTTAATATTTAAGGACCAGTATCAACAGTGTTATCGGGTTCATCGATGAATAAGAGAAAAAAGTTTCAGTGCACGATCATTCGCGAGTCACGAACAAAAAATTTCATCGTGGGCTCTAAACGCGAATGTATAATTGGTTTCGTGAACAACGTGTGCCCGAGAAAGCAGCAGTTTCTGCGAGGACGTCACGAGAAGCAAAATCGCCATCGATCAACGGCCACCGGAGGGCGAGTTTGTCACCTCTGGATCGAGGAGCAATTAATTTTACGAACGAGTTCGTGGAACGGACGCTGGCGAACGTAAGTAAACCGGTTGTCAAATCCGATTTCAGAACATGACCGAGGGCCTAAAGTACTCGGGTCGGTTCATTACTGAGATTTCCGGTTATCGGTACTGACACGAGCCTTTTACTATAGCACGCGAACAGCTGGTACTTGAAATATTCTAAGGGGATTCTGAAAAATAAAAGAATAAAGGAAAACATTTCTGCATAAGAATAGATTATATGTATAAGCCTGGCATGTGTTTTGCATATTATCAAAACATTCAAAAAAAACTGTAGGAAGAAGGGAAAATTCATTTGAAACGATTCTATTGGAGGAAACAAGAGAAATACGGAATAATGAAGTGAGAATGCCTTTGTAACAGTATTAAAAAATGACGATACTATTACAAAATAGATGTTGATTATTGTAAGTGATTGTTTATGGTCGAGAAAAATTCAGAAGTTACACAGCTTTGAATAACGTACTATTTTGTGCTGACAAAAGTTTGAAAATTTCCATAAAAAAAAACTTTTCGTACTCTCTTTTACCAAAATGAACTTTTGAATATTCTTTGGGTTACTCGATACTTCATCAAAGACTAACGAATTATCTCATAATTCATACTCATAAGCAGTTTTGAAAGTCTTACAGAAATGTATGTATTTGACAGTTTCTGAAAATATTGGAAAATTATAATGCAAAGAAGAAATAAGCAAAAGGATGTGCTACAATTAGTAACAGATGCGGTACGGTTCACTTTTGACTCTGTCGTTGTATGCAAAAATCTGTAAATTTTCACTATGTTTCAACAGTTACCTTGTCACATTTAATTGTCAAATATCTCAAGAAAAGTAATAAACACAAAATACCATATAAATATCAAATATTGAATTCGTATCAAAAGCATCAATGCATAAATCGTTTAAATGTTAGATCTGAATATTCTGTCTTTCGAGCACTGTGTTTAAAAAAAAATAGTCTATTTGTAACGCGTCTGGAAACTCTGTCATATACACGGTTATAAAAACGACGTGCTTAATCAAAGCATTAACGGAACACTTGCCAGGTCATCTGTTTACGTGTTCCTCCTGCAATGTGTCCGCGTTGGCATCGCGCGCTCCAATCGTGTGAGAGCACGTTTCGCTTTTGGACAAATCGGCGAAGTTAAATCTTCCCGCCCCAACGATCGCGTCGATCCACGGTGGGCCACGTCGATACCACTAATGTAACCATACGGGCGAGTCTTGCTCGTCGAACCGAGATCCTAACAGTCTGCACTATGCCATACTGTATACCCAATCAGTTTCGTTCGATGTATTTTTTTCGTTGGAATATACGGGCAGCGTGAAGGACAATCAAATTGTAGACCACTCTACTGAGACACTTGTCATGTACACTAATAATATATTTGTCCTTCGACCGAAGAAAGGTTTATTCGTGTCATTCTACATTTCACTTTGGTAATTTTCAATAAATGATCAGAAATTTGGGTTGCTTTATGGCCTCTCTTAGAAAGAAAACTAGTCCTTTCGAAAAATTTGACATACTTTTCAGCAAGGTGTGTCTAATATGGATGGGCAAATACTTATAAGCTGTAGTGTATATACATACACAGAAACACAAATCTTGTCCTCTGGAATGTCTACGTCGTGCAAGTATTCCAGTTCAAACTCGCGTGAGAAGCTGCAATCTATATTGCAGCAATAACTCTAGCCGTTTATAGCGGAACAGTAAAAATTATTGATACCATATGTTACAAGGTTTCGAGTGATAAGGTGCTCTTTATAACCGGGCAACTTGTAACCTGGAACGACAAAAATTGCTCGAGTCGTATGAACCCGTCATCGGTGGAAGAGTTAATTATTTTCGTCCGGTTACCCAGGTACAAACTCATCAACGTTCCCGTCACACTAGACGTGTTGTCCGTTCCGAATTGATGGAATACTTAATCGATACGGTTCGATCTCCTTTCATCAAAATTAATACACCATACATTAGCAACGGAGAAACTTGGAGACTTTGATAACCGAGCAAACAGACAGGAAACTGTAGTAGCGCGGAATCGCAACATATACTCCTACAAATTATCACCGTGACATCATCGCGTCGTACGTGTACGTGAATAGATAAAAGTCGCTACATTCGCATATGGGATAGCGGTGACCTCATGGCTACGTTGGAACTAGGCCTAACGTGTGTACCGTGACTCAACTTCACCTTCGACCGTTCAAATAAAAATTGCCAGGAAAAGAAGACACTTTAAGACACACGCAATACATGGACACGTGTACTCGAAGTAGATTCGACTGGTAGATCAGTGAGAAAGAGACACAGGCGTGTGGAAACGCGTGGGTAGCTAACCACGTCAGAAGGATCGTTCGCCAAGTGTCACTGACCTTGAGTCAAACTTGGTGCCGTCCTGCAGCGTGCCGGTGTAGTGCATCGTGAGCTGGTCACCGATCTTCGACTTTACGTCACAAACCTCTGGTACGTACAGTTTCTCGACTTTCAGTTGATTCTGATTAGCGTTCGCGAGAACAAGACCGGTGGTGAACACGAGTAGCACCATACGGCACGACGCGAGCACAACACTCGCGGTATTCTCGTAACGGGCAGCCATGGTTCGATCGTATGCTGGCGAATGCTCGTGAGCAACTGAATCGTGGCCGCGCTGTTCTTCGCCAAGCTACCTTCGGTTGTCCCCCTACCATCGTCGGCTGGCTGCGCCGTTCTACGTTCCCGAGTGCCGGCGAACGGGTTGGAGAAGGATGAGCGTACCGTGCCGCCACATTGCGCCGTCTCATTGGCCCCATGGAATATGTAGGTCTCTGCCTCGGCCTCTTTTCTTCCTTCCTCATTTCTCTCTCCGTCTGTCTCCCTTCTATGATCGCTCTCCGTTCCACTCGCCTGTCTCTCCTTTTTTCCCTCACAGTCGCTTCTCGTTTTCTCTCACTCCAGACACCAACGATCTTCCTCTCGCTGGGCTCCTTTCTCTCTGTCGCCCACGCAGGCCTCGTTTCTTCTTCCTTTCAGTCTCATCATCTCTCTCCCGTTCCACGGTTCGGTTCTTCAACGCCACGACGACTATCTTCCTCTCATCCAGCCGCGACGCGAAGCTCTCTCTCTCTCTCTCTCTCTCTCTCTCTCTCTCTCTCTCTCTCTCTTTCCACACGCGTCTGCTGGCTGTACTGCTCCTCCGTCACCAGCTCTCGTTCCATTCCGGCTCTCTCTTTCTTCGAAGCTGGCCCGCGTCCTTCTTTCCAACCAAGCGACAATCTTCTTTCTCGTTTCCTTGCTGGTAACGCTGCAGGCCTGCACCCGACGACTCCGCTTCTCAGCTCCGGCCCGCCGATGAACCTTGTTCGCTGTTTCGTGGCATCCTCGTGCGCGCGACTCCATTCGGGTCAGTTTGTAATTTAGACCTCTGGACCTCCGGGTTCCTCTCTTTTTGCTCCCGACGCGGCACCGTGGAGATCGGAATCGTTGCCCGGTTAATCTGGTGCTTAACGTGTTTTGCTATTTAATCGCGTTCTGAGCGGGACAGACTTTCCTTGTACGTGTTGATCATTTGTTGGGCGAGTGTTAATAGTTAGCGTATAGATATGTAGCTTATGATACAATTGCAATATTAAATTGAATGAAGTTAAATTCACGTATCACTAGTGCAACTTCCGGTTTGTAACATATTATTGGTGATGACTGTTTCACTAATCGAAAGTTGAAACGGGTTCCAACGACTTTCATGCATACAGAATCGCTCAAGGAATAGTTGACGTTATCAGAATTGGCAGTCATGTAAAAATTTAATCAGTCTTCACAAATGATGTTTCCGACGTCTCTTAGAATCTTTTATCACTGTACCTTAATTATATTTTATAAATATACAGTCAGAAGACGATTCATACTGCACATGAATACCTCCCTAGTAGCAATTAGTGTTGGCATTTTGATGGGCCTTTGATGCATTATTGGTTGGCCAACAGTTAGAATTGTTACCATTTTTTGCAACTAGGCCAACAATCACACCCAATGTAGGGCCCACGTCACTATACTACGAAGGGCCAACTGGAGGTTTCTTTCTGTAGGGCCAATTGTTGAGTATCTACAATAAACCAACAATAGGAAGACAGTTAGCTATACTACACTTCCATAAAATCCTTTACAAATATTTGAAGGAGTATAACACTGGAAAGAATATTTATAATAATTACTTCTTATAATAATTATATACATGTATAAATTGTATATCTATAATAAACAAGTAAACAAGTGTTTTACCATCAAAGTTACCTTTACAATTTATTATGTACAATTTATACATGTAGCTAACTAGTACAAATAATTATTATATGTTATTTCCAATCTTCTGTCGCCTGACTGTATTTTCACAAAATTTCAAGTGTCAAACGTGTTACGCGACAGTAACAAATTGTGAGTATATTCATAAATAAGGAAACAAAAAAAATCAATTTGAAATATAATGACAAGTTTTTGGTTGTAGCAACGTTTCTTGACGTCTCTAAGACGATATCTAAATGTTGACAAACTTTGATAAAAAGTAAATTTCTTGTTAATTAACCAACTATAACAATTGTAGGCCCAACATTGGATATTTGTTGGCAAATTGTCATAGCTTTTTCGTTGTAGGCCCTATTTTGAGAATTTGTAGGTAAAAACACTAAACTGTATCCCAACTAACTCTTAACTGTTGGATACCGTTGGCCAACCATAAATGCTACTAGGGTTTTTGCATACATTACTTTTTCTATTTGGATACTAAACGAAGGATCCCAAGAATCCAGAATAGAACACGGTCAAAGATACAATGCACAATTTGACAAAGAGGAAAATGAAATATGTTAACACACAGAAAGTCTACATAAAGAACGCTAATAAGTTCTGTTTTCGTGTAATTTTTCAACAAATAGCATCATAATTAATTTCTCTTTCCTCATCCTCTGTGTTTCCAAGCTCTTCCCCGTTTTTCCTTCTTGTACAATTTATTAATTTGGTTATTGTCTCGCAAGACTCCCCCTTTTTGCTCAATCCTCCCAGTCTTTTGAACATAATTTCTTATTCCTCCAAGTTTCTCTCGGTTCTTACTCTGTTAGCACACGTACCCCTTTTTTCGTATTACTCCCTTTCCCCGGTTGTTTTCTCTTCTTTTTTTGACATTCTACACCAGCTATTCTTGCATGTGCGTACACAACGGGCTATCGTTCCCGATGCTCGCATCTGCTATCTCTGTCCTCCGTTTCTCGTCCCATTCCTCCGTTATCTCGTGTACGTTGCCCATCACCCCACTTTCTTCGTTTGCCACTCGTGTCACAGCCGCGGCCAAGCGGATATGCTCATCGCAATATGTTTCTTCCTGTACACGGAGTCTCATTGGTGACCCTGCCAGAGTGTCGTTTTCCTGAGTTATGCATGCACTTCACGATCCGCGAACGGTCGAAAGCGGTTTTCGATTTCGGTGACGGGGCCTCTGTGCTTCGTAGAACAGTTTTAGGATCTACACAGTGATGTGATTTTCCGTAAAAAAATACATCGAAAATACAAAACAAAATTATCTTTCATAACATTTCGAGAAAATTCATAAACTTTGAGAAAATGGATTTTGAAAGTGTACGTTATATCTATAGAATTTTGTTTATGGACTCATATCAAATCGATAGTCTATTCCAAAGACAACCAGTATTGAAAATTTAAAGGAGAGGATTGTCTTTGCATTTGAATTTGTACCAAATATGAACGCATTATAAAGAGTTCGTAGTAGTATGATACGAAATGTATGCAACAACATGGGTAACACTTCCAGCAATTTCTAGGATAATAAAATGAAACTTTTAAAAAGTAAACATTTCGTCTTATGAATATTTTTTTATCTCACATTGACAAACTAGTGAATTCTGCAGAAAGTGTATAATGTACACGAAGGTTCTTCAAGTTATTACTTTGGAGTGAAGTGCACGCATGCTTAGTAGGTACATTTTCAAAATCGATTGTCCCGAAAACGAAGCCTTATTTGAACAAATTTTATTCTTCATTTCCGATTAATTTTTTTATAGAGAATCATACTTTGCTTAATAGTACCTAATACACTTTGCTGGTCACCCTGTATGTAAAAAATAATTTTTTTACAACTTAATCCCTAAATTGATACGAATCGAATTCTAGTCTAAGTATTTATATTCAGATCTTATTGAAATAGAAATACATTCACTCATTTTGTTTGAAGCTTTAACAGTTATTCATGCTTAAATCTGCATTTATAGTATGTTACGTGTAAACCGTAGGCCCTCGAAATAATACGTCCCAGATAGCACATGACGCCTGGAGGATGTCAAATTTACGGCTATTTTAGGTCTGAGGCGCCTTTAAGACGTCATTAAGCATTCTGTATGCTACCTGGGGTTCAACATGGTTGACTCGTTTGCTCAATGCTTGGTGTTTCTACTTACTATAAACATGAATGTATGCGCGTCCAATTGATCCTTTGAACGCAGCGCGCGTACATATGTTCTGGTCTGGATGCTTTCTACGGCCCAACACGCGCTGCATGAAACACTTTCTCACTTTTAATAGCTATGATATCGGTCGTACGCGAAACTGTTTCAGAGTTGTATTCAGAAATTAAAAGTGTAATGGGAGTTTTTGAATCTTGATCAAAACAATACGAAAATGAAAAATTAAGACGTGTTATGAAAACATAAATAAAACAAGGTACATGATTTAAAATGTAAGTTAATTTTAAAATAGTTAAAACACAAAAATAAACAAATTAAAGATATTAAACGTAAGAACTTTACAATAAATAGAATCGATCAATTTGACTTCTGAGGGGCTCATACATATAAGCGACCTTGATCACCAGCGAATCCACTGAATTTCACGTATGACTTCACTGTCGTGAAAGAGTAAACTTCCAAATTAAATTTTCACAGATATAAATAATTCTAGTTTCAAACAGAAGACTATAAAAACCTTGGATGTGCTGAATTTAACACCTTATATTAGTCCGAATACAAGACAAATTAAATAATACAGGGTACATAACTTCTTGATGTAGTGAATTTCAGATTACTCGGCAAAATCTAATAGTAATTTTTCTTAAATTGTTCATCGTGATCCATGAAAATAATTTTACTCGTTCTTGAATTATAAACGTTCGTGGCAAGCATTTCCGACAACCGCGCATTCACAATCGACTCCTTTCTACTGTTTTTACATTGCCAGTATAGCTTATAAACTTTTGACAGTGTGTAATGGGCGAATAAACTCTACGGGCCTTCCAATTACAGTGCTCGTAACTCCGTCGTATTCTTTTTGCCAGGCGAATTAATTCACCGACGGCGTTCATTGAACAGAATAACGCGGCCTGAAAATGGGAAATTCGCGTTTAGTACTTTTTTTTGTTCGGTGGATCAATGGAACGCTTTAAATGGATATCGCGGAGGGATGGGGCGGGGCGTAAATGCACACAATTACACGGTCCATGGTTAAACAGAGGGAGGCACGAGGAAGCGTGCCTCTCCGAGAAGCGTGAACCTGTAATTTATATGGTCAGACGGCTCGTGACCGTGAGAAAAATTCCCGTTAAAACATTCGCCGAAACGAAACGAAATAAAACTTCTTAATACAGCCGGAATAACTAAAAAGAGGTAATAACGAAATCATAGACGAAAACTTATTTCCCAAGTTCTTAGGCTCGCATTTTGTTACTTGGAAACTTGTAATTTGTTCTATCCCTTTAGTACACAATGAATACATTACTGTCTACCATCAAACTATAACTGGAAAACGAATTCTGTTATTAGTTGTTACGATTAAAAGCGAAAAGTTATTCTAGACTAACTTGCTTATAGTTTTAAAAAGATTGACATTAGCAACTAGATAAATTTCGAAAGGAATTTGACATGGAGAATAGTTTCATTTAATACTAATAAAACGAAAAGGATATATAGAATGTTAAAAAATAATTATCTTTCTCAAATGTCTTTATAAGACGACAATATTATTCTCGTTAAAAAATAACAATTTATGGCCTCTGTAAATTTGCAATACAACAAACAATTATTTGATTCCTAATAAATTCCAAATAGATTCCTAGTAAGTTAAGTGGCAGTATCGAATACGTACTTGTTTTGAATCATATTGAAGCTGAAATAATGCAAATCATGTTGATACTGTTAAATGATTCTAAAGCGAACAGCCGAATTTAGAGTTACGATAATTAATTTAACACTATATGAATGCCTTCTAATATCGAAATTCTCTATGTGGTATACCTATCTATACGGATACGTGTTAATTTGACGCGATCGTAAATTGAGTATTAAATAAAATAAGTTGTTTTTTAAAGAAAATGTGCGGTTTCGTTGACGCGTGTCCGTAGAGATAGCTGTATAAGAAATGTCCTTAAACCTAGTATTAATGACCCTTGTAATCTAGAACTAATAACAGTAAATTAATTACATCAAGAGTCTCATTCAAATGTAGGTTATCGAAATAGAGGTAATTATTAAACAAATAAATTAACACTATTGTACCAATAATCATTCTCCAACATTAATTGATCCTTTACATCATTGCAATTATTATTCCGCAGTATCCGTATTTACGTTTCCAATATTGATGTTAATACCCATTACTGTTACACATTATTATTATTTCATGCCCTTAAACGATACTCTAGGGAGCTAATAAATCTGTCTACGCACCAACATGTCAGAGTGTGTATTGATCTATCTATCCTTCTACTGATACATCTATACACTCTATCTATCCATCTATCTATGTATCGATGTATCTGACTCAATATCTCTATGTCGATCCGCCTATACATCTCTTCAACAGTTTAATACCCACTTGACCACATTTACCAAAGATGCGGAACAAATTCCCCCGAATTCAGGCACCTTTCTCAGGCTAAAAAACAATATTCATTTTCATATAACTACATAATTGTACGTCGTTCATGATATAGTTGCATGTTAGAAATATTAATCCAAGATGTTTGATTCTATTAAGCTCTTAAGCTCTTTCGAGGTTCTTGGGTAAGTGCTACGCAATCCATCCTTGTCCTCTTACCAGAAGACAGTCTTGCCTTCCCTACTCCATGACCAGATCCTCTAGAAACAATGCCCTTATTCTAAAAGCAATGCAAATTCAGACTGCTTATAATCTCTAACTTTCACTCATCTGTTCCCCATAAGCAACTCTCTACGTCACCGATAACCGAATGACCCAGCGTTGCCTTCCGCTACCATAGGACGCCGAGTCTGTTTAATCTCATGCACCCTTTTTCAAGACCGCACGCATTCCAAAGTTGTATCATAAATTCTGCAACCATCAACGAGCAACGGACTTTAAAACACATTAACACTAAAGCCACGTACACATCTGAACATGCGGCCCCAAATGAGTAGCAAATAGGCGCCGGATGCACGCCTAAGAAACGAACGTGCGCTGATGTGGAGGGAGAAGCGAGTACGAACCGAACGTTCGGCGAGCATCTGGAGCCGTTTCGTTCGTTGGCGGTACGTCAAAGTGAGCACGCTATCGGATACAAGGTTGAATGTCCTGTTGTAGATGTGAATGGTGAAGCTCTCACGAGTCGTGAGTCACGACGGAGGATCGCTTGACTCCAAAAAGTTTCCAACACTATTTTAATGGTTTCAGTTATTCTAGCATGGTATCGTTTCAAAAAGTAAATTCTACATAGATAATATCACATTCCTAACGACAATAAAGCGATATCCTTCTTTTACCATGCTTTCGTTGTTTGTAATTCTAATATGTGAAATGTGGATCACCTGTATTTTCGGGTGTGATGGGACAAGGTTCGCTTCGGTCGCTGACAGTAAACAGATGTTGGATGCTGCAATTCTTGGTGGTTACGAGAAGTTTTTCCATTCCGACCGTTAGGAACCCGATAAGTTATCCCGTACATTTTTTTACGGTCTTCGAGACTGAACAGGTAGTTTAACATTAAATATAGTAATATTATTTAACGAGTTCAATTTCAATCACAAATTACGGTCCGACACTTTTTGGAGTAACATTTCGGATTTTGTTGAAATTTGAATACGTTATACCTATTCTTTAATGATATATAAACGTATCTCGAAAGATTTGTGAAAATTTAAAAATTTGTCGACTTTACCATTGTTTTAAATACAGTGTCACCGCTTTTTCAATGACTTATAACTGTTGAACTAATAAACTGATCACAGTGAGCTTTGTGGGTGCTTACAGTGGAGACATAAGAGAACTTAATAAAAATTATTTTAGTTAAAAAAATAGTTTTTAACTATTTATTTTGCGATTGTTTTAAAGAAATACAATTTTATAATTGAATGCTGTATATTTAAAGTAGAGCTGT
The DNA here is from genome assembly GCF_001272555.1 of Dufourea novaeangliae. NCBI lineage: Eukaryota > Metazoa > Arthropoda > Insecta > Hymenoptera > Halictidae > Dufourea > Dufourea novaeangliae. Next base: position 3,180,429 of record NW_015373885.1, on the reverse strand, counting down.
GACTTTATAAGATATCCGAATATATGAGACAGTCGAGAATTTCGATTCGGGAGTCGATCACAGCCGCATATAGTGCGCTACTTACAATTAGCACCCACGTTACATTGCAAAAATATGACTTACTCATTATTATATGATTACTGATTACAAAAGAATATTGCAATATTATTTTCCTAATATTTATTAGCGTTTTTATTACAATATTTATACGCGTAAATGTTTGTAAGGTATCTACATCAAGTGTTGTTTCTGTTCTTTTATGACATTTTTCTTTTATTTTTTTCTATCTTTCCTTTTTCAATTGCTTTTTGTTTGCCTTTTCTTCCTGCACACTTTTCTTTTAGCAGATGCCGTGCTCAAATATGCAATATAGTACGCGGCTGTTAGTGCCGCGTGAGATGCATATATGTATATCACCATATCTTTTACAATAATTTATTAATCAGTGTGAAAATTTAGGTATATTAAGAAAACATTAATATTCTTCAAAATTGCCTCGATACTTTTTATCGGCGAATATTGAAAAACATGGTTTCTACCCGGTATTACTTTGTAATTAAATATTATTACATTTTTTTTAAATAAGGGTTTTGTGCATGCACTTCACGACTTCGCTACAATTTTCGGAAGTTATGTTTTAAGTGTCATAACGATCCGTTAATTCGAACTGGCAAAAGTTATTCGAAGGTTTTTTTTAAAGCCTTTGAATAAAAGATATAGATAAAAGATGATAATTTTATTTAACTCTACGAATAATGTATAGAAAAAAATACTAAATACATGCATTAAATTTCTTCAGTTTATTCCGTTCATTGCCGATATTGATCGAAAATGGCTGAAAAATGATCGACTCTCGAATCAAGATTCTCGATTATCTCGTACATTTTGATACCTCATGGATACCCGGGTTGCCGGGTAATTCTTGTTTACCCGGATAAAAGTAGTAGCCCTAATTTAAAGCAGCTGTAAGTTCAACAACTTTATAAATTTTGATAAATCTTTTGAGATATGTTTATATACCATTAAAGACTATAACATATTCAAGTTTCAACAAAATCCAAAATGTTACTCTAAAAAGTATCCGATTTCGCGTGAAATGACCGCTACAATAATGATTTGTTACATACCAGCCAGTTATGATGTGAGCTTTGGAAAACGCCTAGACATCGCGATTATAGTCAGTAGCATTTAGTCACTAACAATAAGGGAAAAGAACCCTTGCTACTTCTACAGTTCCTTCCATGTCAGTCCTTTTCTATTTCTTTCTTTTAAACACAAGAGCAATTTAATAAACATTATAGCAACATACTGATTCCAATTTAACATAGTATTGCACATAACAGCGAATTTTGCAAAAAAGTAAAATATTGTATCTCAAAAAGTGTGCAGCTTTTAATGGCCTAAATTTATACCTTTTACACGTAAAATGACAGGGGAAATAAAGTTATGGAAAAAAATTGTAGAGTTCCATTTTAAAAAATAAAGTGCAATTGTACTTCGCAACTGTACCAGTGCAACTGCGAAGAAAGTTATACAGTAGTGTGATAGTGCGTGTTAAGCAAGGCAACATTTTTCTCTACGATTTTTTTCTAACTTCACTTATTAAAACAGAGTTGTAGCCTGCCCCAATTACTAGAAACATCCTGTATAGCTCTAGTCCGAAAAAGGAGAAGCTTAGAATCTTGTGTAATTGATGTATCGATGTTCATATAGTATGTTTAGGTGCGTCTCGACTGGTGTTTATAAACAGTTCGCTACCAATATACAAATTGATCTTTCTAGGAATCGCCTGTTCGCCTTCTGCTTCTGGCCTGTTCGCATAATCTTCCTGACGTGTTCGTAAAGCACAGTTATCTGACGCGTTAGTGGTTATAAAAAGTTCTTGTGTCAATGCGATCACTGAACACCCTCCAGAAGTACACCCACTCTGAGGTTTAGGCTGACACGCTCGCGCCATGCCGGGAAAATTATTGGTGGGGGCTCTCGAGCGAGTAAATCTGAAAACTATAGGGGGTTACCTTCAGGAGGGAAGATTTGTTCGTCAGCAGCAGCTGGACACTTTTGCTGTACACCCACGAGCAAACTCGGCTTCCGTTAGGGGAAAAAGTGAGGTAGGCGAAGGGCCACCTACCATTTAGTTTTGGGAGTTACTGAAAATACTAAATTAACATTCGGTTTAACATTTATTTTAGTACTTGAAATAAATTTATCAAGTGCTAGAAAGCCCTTCTTCTACGTCACTGTTTCCCCTAGTGGAAACCGAGTTTCCTCGTGAGGTTACGTACATGAACTGTTTTGCCGGTGAATACGCACCTTCAGACATGCGGCAAACATAGACGTATAATACCTACACCCCACGGTTTCAATGTTTTCTGTAGTCAGACCGTGTCAAACTTGAGAAAGAGATGGCTGCTATACGGTCACCAACCTGTCTGTTTCTTACGACGCGTGGTAGGATGAAGTAGCTTTTGATGCCTGGGAAACAGACAAGTAGAGGGAATGAAAAGGAATGAATGTCAGACGAAGGCAGAATGGTTACCTAAAACATTTTTTTTTAATATTTGGTGGCCTTTCAGACGAATGTATAATCTAGTTATTATACGTATATGGCGGCAAACAGCATCGATGCGTGGACAACTGAACGTGGCTGGTCTGTTGACGTGCTGTAAAGTGGACGACGGCCTTTATACGCGCCTGGTTCCTCGAGGACCAGACGCATCGACAGGGATCGCGAAAAGTTCAACTCTGTGTCCGTGCATTCGTAACACACGGATCACATCGAAAGAGAAAAAGAGGAAAAGGGAGAGAGAGAGAGTGAAATAGAGGCTCGGTCTGAATTTGCGTCTGGCTCGCAGAAATCTCGGTCGAGCTCCGACTTCGGTCGCGCTATCGTAACGCGTCTACATTCCGACTTCATGCATACAAATTATGTGATTTGTGGAAGATCCGGCCTTTTGAAACTTTAAAAGTCCGCGG
>NW_015373885.1:3072530-3177433 GCF_001272555.1 Dufourea novaeangliae | reverse complement strand
GGAAAGAGTATCGAGGTCGATCGCGTCGAATCGAGAACCGAAAACCGTGAGTTTTGCCTTCTCCCCCTCGCCCCTGTTTATCCTTCCGCCAATGTTCTGAAAGTTTTTCGATTCTAGTGCGTGCGCCGGTTAATTCCGCTGGCGGCGCCACATTCGAAAAATGTTCCTCCGAAAAACTTGTTCGTTTCTTTCCGGAGCGGCACCCTGTAGATCCCTTCCTTCCACCCCCCTGATATTTTGTCCGCTATTAACGAAGTTACGAACGCAACGCATCGATGTGGCGCGAACTTGTGGCCACAAAGTTGGACGATAACTTTTACTTCCACGAGATACAACGTTTCCTTCGCTAATAAGTTCCTCCCTATGGGTCAGAGTTACGGTCATTCGCAAAAATATTTAATGTTGTCCGAATATTTTTGTGAGCCAAAAGTGAAACAGTTTTTCTTTTAATAACAATTATTATGCAATGTATGCAAATTTTTCAAATAATTTATACATGTTACTCAACAGTAATAAATGACTTATTATTAGAAAAAATACCTAGGGCAATCGATTTGTAAACAATTGAAATACCAAGCCGTAAAGTTAGTCGTACCGGTGTGTCCGAATATTTTTGGGAGTCACTGTAGATAGAACGACTGGTAGTAAAAAGTGCAGCCCCGTCCTGGACTTTAACGGTTGTGTCGTTGTTACAATTCGTGGTCGCTTGTGCGGTTCTTCTTGTACGGAAATAAATGTGGGAAAATGAGGGAACTAGGGAATAAAGGAATTTTCGTGGTTACGATAGATGAGCTGAAAGTCATAATACAGTGAATTTGTGATTGCTTTAACTCAATTGACGTGTTAATCTTACGATATGATATAGTGCAGATTTTGTATTAGTAGATTCTCTGACTGTGGCGTGGGGAATAAGAAGAGATAGTTGAATTTTAGTGGAGCTTTCGTTATATTTTCAATACAATAAAACAGAGAAATTAGTATTCTTGTTTCTGTGAATTATAGGAATGAATTTGGATTAAAAATTTGCAACATAATTATTATTATTTCGATTTTCTACTTTTTAACATTTGCATACTTCTGTGACAAATATGTTGTTCGGAAAATTTTAGTTAAAAATTATCATTAAATTTGAGTCTAACTTACACTGCTGATGAGATATCTGAAATTTTATTCTACTTTCGACAATTTCTAACATAATTGTATTCTCCTACATAGTGCTTATAATACCACTGTTCACTTTTATGCATCTTTGTGTCAATTTGACACATTTTTCTCCTAAGAAGTGATGTTATTCTGTCATATGTAGGTAAATTTAACTAAAGGCTCTGTTGGTGCGATACTAATCACGCTATTGGTCGGCGACGCGAGCGCCGTGTATCGTGTGTGACTGGCAGTACTGCGGCGTGCTAAGTTGGTACGCGTTGCGGGTTTTCTCACGCTTGTTTCGAACGCTCAACCAGCGTGTTCATATGTTTAATAAACCTTTGTGTGCTTTTACGTGATTGTGCGTTTATTTCTCGCCTTAATCCCTAACAGGTTATGGGCCCAGAATGAACAGGGTAAGTTAGACTCCATTAAGTAAAGGTTCTGTGACATTTATTTTTAAAAATTTGTAAATTTAATTATTTACCTCATCATTATATTAATTTTTTACCACTGAGTCTATTTGACATCGAGGAACAAATTTAATTGGAAAAATGAGGGGCGGATAAGAATTAAAATATTTGCAGCACTTTCTATAATTAAAATTAATGGTGATCTCATACCGAATATCTTCAATATCATTAAATTTTATGAATTTTTAAGTCTTCCGGGCTCACAGAAATAGATTCGTTAGAAATCCAAGTTAGCTGAAATAACTTCGCGAATTATGAAGGGAAAAAGCGGAAAGCAGAGGTGCAAAAAGGGCGTTGTTCATAACCTCACCGAGCGAAACGCTCCCGAAAGTTGTTGCTGTTCAGCACGGTATTCCCGCAAGAATAATTATATCGTGAAATCAATGGAGCACCCCGTAGAAACGGAGTAGTTCCGTCGGCTCGTGTAACGACGCTGCCAACTAATCCCGGCTTCGGCTGCTTAACGCATGGAAATTAATAATGAGACAGAATGGAAATCCTGGAGCGATAAGCCCCCGGATCTACATAACTCGAGTCGGGGGATAATACGGCGACGCACCGGTGCCGCGTGCGAATTGAACGAACGATCGAGAAACAAACATGGGACCGGTTCATTTAATCCGAAACGAACGGGTCCGACTAACTGGAAAATTTCTGCGTTTCCTGTGGCGTGGAATTGTTCGGAATTAATTGTCCACCTTGCAATGCGGCCGCCATATTGTCGGAAGACACATGACCTAAATCAACTTCCGGTTGAACTTGAATGTCCGGTTTGGTAATTATGATGATTAATTGAATTAATTTTAAATGGTAGGAAGTAAACGGAATGGATTAAATGTATTTAATAGAACTACTTTTTCGTGTAGTATTTCTGTATGTATAAGCTATACACTATATCGTATGGAAGAATGTACACTTGCGTCCAGAAGTTACGGGACACTCGTGCTACTGAACGTAGAATAAAAATGATCAACGGAAAAAGTGTCTGCAATATTAAAACCAAAGAAGGCAAAAGATACTATGAATATATGTGTGTATACATATGTGTATATACAATGTGATAAAAAAAAAAGGTCCGATACTTATAGGCCTTATAGTACTCACCGAGAGTAGTAAAAAATATCGAATCAACGTAGCTACTGAAAGTAATACTTTCCCTTTAAAATCAACTTTTATTATTTATTAGAGTTCCATATCATGATCATATTATTTCGCTTCCGATACAGAGAAGTTGGAAGGAAACATATCGAACATCAAATATGAATAATGATTTGTACCACTACTACGTCTATGAAATGTATAAATTTAATGTAGTGCAAAGAAAAATAGTTATGATATGGAACAGTAATAAACAATAAAAGTTGACTTTACAGGGAAGGGATTGCTTTTCGGACCTACGTTGATTAGACATTTTTTCCTACTCTCGGTAAGTACTATAAAGCCTATAAGTATCGGACCTTTTTCTTTATCACCCTGTATTCATATTTACAGGTAAAATATAAGGCAATAAGGTTCTCCAGAAATGATAAAATATATTAATAGTTATAGGTAAAATATAGTTGGGTATGATTCTCTATAAATATAGATTAGATAATTCTATTAATTAATAGATATTAACCCGAAGGTGTAAAAGTAAGAATCCAGCTCGGTCAACTTTCACGGCCATAATATTTTTAACAATTAATTTAAAAACATTACATACGCTATAGAACTAACCTTGAATCTCCAACCTATTTGTATAAATTAACAATAAATCTCTAGCTAAAATATAGACATTTTTATTTCATGAAAACCAAAAACTGTTATTATACTTTCTACCTCGGCCTCTCCTACATCAGCGGCATCCAACTACACTTTATAAAAACTTGGAATATTACGTCAGTGACAACGATTATTTTAATATTTAAAGTGAGGAACTGAAAAGTTAATGTTATTTAATATTGCAACAGATTTCAATTTCAACCTTCTCATTACAAAAACTCAACATCCCACTATATTTTAAAGAGCACGACAGTATTATTACTCAGGTCTACGGATTCCGCTTGTATACGGTCTCCTTGTGCATAAAGTGCCCGCCGTTGTAAATTACTAAATAAGCGGATTATAAAAGGGCGAATCTTATCATTTATTTCCTTGTCGTTAGAGGCACAAGAGGAGCGGCATTAGACAAATAATAACGGTTCACAGGCCATTGCTCGTCGGTCTTTCAATCTGCGCAGGCTGTATCGCGAAGGCGAACTCTCGGGTCGAAGAAATTTTCGTATTCACGTCACGTCGCAGTCGCCTATACGTATGTATACCTGCCGCGTACAGTTCGATTTACTACGAAGTCCCGTGTTGTCCCACGGATATCGATAGTAACGGAAACGCAAATAGACCGATTTGCTCTGTTTATTGCGAGCACGAGCGTAACCCGTGAAATTTGAAAAATCTATCGCAGTGGTCCTATATAACGTACGGAAATGCGCTGTAATGGAAACAAAAAACGTGTCACTTTATCATTGTCGCATGACCGAACACGTCAAACAAGAGCAATGTTCAGTTAGCCTTGTTTTTTCAAATGATACTATGACGTTTATATGCTATGTCTAACAGTGTAGGGTGTACAACGACTTACTTATGTATATTCAGTTCCTTCTTTATTATTAGGATTTTATATACCTTGAAATCTTCAAAACATATTGATGGTAACATGAATTGTGAATTGATATAAGTTTCATGTGTAATCAAAATTTGATTAATAATTACATACATAGCCAAAAAGAAAAAGCGTTTAATTAAATACGTGGTGAAAGAGGTTTTTTCCGACCTAATTTCCTTTCTGAAACCGGTTCTTGTCCAAATATCGATAACCTTATTTAGAGCGCACTATATTGTGATACTCTTGTCCGACTTGAAGAACGTATTTCTTAAGATAATTACAATAATTCATTATTCGTACAGAATAGTATAGATTACACAACATTAATGTTTTGCAAATAATTGTACCTACGTTTTCAAGCTGCTATATTGAACCTTCGCTACAAATGTGACATAACACGAAACACGTCTTTTTTGACTTATCACTATGAAAACGCAGCAGAAACACTGTTCGACCAATCGTTAAAAAATTTAATTTTTACCGTCATAAGTTGGTTGGCAGAGAGCAGTCATGTCACTCTTACAGTTCGGAATGAGATTGTGATTTGTCGCGTCGTCGATTGCATTTCTTGAGAAACTACTAATGGGTTCAAATATGTCACTCTTGTAGCAAGGGTGCGATATATCCTGGGTATTAAGAGAAATTTTCATCTACGAAGAGTTGTAAATATCAAAACTATGTACATACCAGCATTGAATATATATCAAATGGAATTGTATAATATATCAACATAAATAGTATATAATTTAACATAATACAATAAAATAGTATAATAAATTGTAGGTCAATAAAAATTCTAACAATATCACCCTTACGCTCTCAGTAATTGTAACAGACATTTGAAATCCGCCATTTTGATGGGTTTAGAAATTCTCTGTTAAACTTTCAATTCTAAAAAAATTAATAGTATTTTCATATTATCCCCCGTACGTCTCTTTTGCCAATTTTATGGTGCTTTCACAATATTGGAGAGTACAGCGGCCTCGTCAACTGATGTGGGAAAAGTAAAATCGATCAGATTGATTGCGATGCTCGTCGGTAGTGGTTGACTTTCTAATATCGAGTGGGATCGGTATTACTTGTATTCGAAAGTGAAACGTGAATATATGCGTGAACGGCCGCGAAACCCTGATCTCACGAACGTTTAAGCGGCAAATGGGCTGAGCTTAATAGCGGCTCGTTTCCATTGGGCAACTGGTACTCGGCTAAACGCGCGTAGTTTCGACAGGAAACCTCGGAAGCACGGGGTGCGCGTAACGCGAGCTTCAGCCAGTTTGAATGCCGGAGATAACTAAACCGGGTAGCCCCGTCCGCGGACGAGTTCTGGGTTAAGGGAAACACCACTGGGTTGCGGTATTCTCGAGGGATTGTTCAGCGAAAGGTACCACCGCATTACATATTAGGGACCTGTATAATTCACGTTCACGGAAGGGACACGAGACTTCGCGGCTAATTAGGAGCTACACGTGCAGATCTTTTGTCAGTTCAAGCTCCGTAAACAATACAGGCAGTGAAATGATAAATTCCACCTTTGTCTTTTGCGAAGTATGCATTCGTACACACTACACAGATTAATCTTTCGTAAGAAATATGGGTTGTTGATGATACTGAGCACATTTCCATTTTTCCCGGACCTTCCTCCGAGTATATATAGGCAGTGACCTAAGCAATCAGTAGATTTATTATTGTGTAGTTTGGTTTGGAGTTATTGTTCCATCCGTTCTTCTCAATAGTGAATTATCGCATCATATAAACCTTAGTGTTTCCGAAGAGTGACGCAGAAATTGGATTGGAACGATTCTTGGAACCACTATGGAAATTCGAAATTTACATATTTCGTTGTTTTGTAAAAAATTGTTTTGCATTTGACGTAGAGACGCATTGTTACACTCTCTTCCTCTCTCTATCTCTCTCTCATTGTATCTGGAGATAATATAGTTAACGGTACATAGGGACAGAGAAGATTAAGAAGGTTGCATAAAAAGTAATTTTTGTAAAAAATAAATTCGGGATTTTGACAAAATCATTTCCGAGTTGCCATTCAACATAGAAGCGAATTTCTGACGTAGGTTATTCGAGTTGAAGTCCATTATTACATGAAGACTATAAAGAATTTATTTATCTAATGATCTAAGATAAATGTTTATTTCAAATTGTTTGAATAATACCCAATTTTAAGTATTCAAAAACCAAATGTGTGGTATGTAAAAGTTTTGTGTGCAGGAAGTACCTACTCTAAAGCAAACATAATGTGCATTTCTTATTTAGATGATACTGAAAGAGAAAATACTACACCTCCAATATAAAATTTGAGAATCAGTACCAAAAGTAACATCTTCTTATAATTGGAGATAGTGAAATTTTCAAGCACATTTTACCTATAATATATAATCTCCAACATGTTATCTATCATAAATAATAAAATAATTGCTCCATTTTTGTCCGATCACAATATGTATTATTTTTGTTGTTGTAAGTGCCCGTGTTGTATTCTTATACGCACATAATTACTTCCCATTTATTATAAAATAAAGGGTATACTGGCCTGTTTTATAATAATAATAACAGTAATAATGAACTAGTAGTTTGCGTTATAAACTGAACCGTGTTTTCACTGTAGCTAGAAAATTAACATAATTAGTTTAATATGTATGAAATTTACGTATTTGAAGTATATTTACGTCGTGACACATGTATTTTATATCTCCGAATAAATAGTTTGTGTTAATTTAACAGTCAAATCAAAATATCAAATACGACGCGCCCGCTCGCGTGGCTTTGAAAGGCACGCCCGCAAGCGGGTTAATATTACCATTTTATTTATGTTACTTAATAAAAACGTAACGTCTAAAGAATTGTAAACGAAAATTTTTTTTATTAAATTGGAACTCTGATTTAGACGAAAACCAAGAAATACATGTATCTAGCTGGTGTTTAGAAATTAATGTTGAAAAATGAAAATAAAATTTGAACATCAGAAACGCGACCACGTGAGAAGGAAGTAACGGCGAAATTATATTAATGAAGGAGCCGTAATTTTACTATTCAATCAATATCTATGGTGCAAAATGAATTGTTAAAGTAGACAAGGATTATTTTAACTTTTGAGGTAACAATTATAAGGATACTGGGATTGCTCGCAGATTTTAATTATATGTTAATTAATTCTTCATATGTAACGTGTAGAAATATTTTTTTTAATACAAAAGATGTTAACTAATATTACGTGTCAAACTGAAATGGTCTTTAAGTAAAACAACACGTAAAATTGTTACGTAAAAAGTTACTCTACAATCTTAAGGTGACAGTGATTGGGACATCTACCCTCACTAGAGATGGCGTGCAAAATCACTAACGGTGATTTATCACAGTGATCGCCGAATAACGATCACGATCAGTAAAAAAAACAAGAAATTCTAAAAGAATGATTTTCTAGGTAACATGTAGATTATAATTTATAATCATTAATTTATTCATTATTTTTCATTGTTTCTAATTATTCCTTCACTTTATACGATATAACTCGAATTTTTGTTTTTATGTCGTTAATGTAAAATATACAGATTATGTGTCGCGTGTAAAGAACTGTTAGGTTTCTCCACCAATCAGAAACGATCACGAGAACTCACAAATCACTGTGAAAAATCACCGTGATTGGTAACGAACGTGATCGAATCACGAGTGATTCACAAGTAGCAGTTCACGCCATCTCTAACCCTAACTGCATGAATATCGGTGGCAAATATCAAATTCCGTTACCATCTTTTGTTTCTGTTTTTCCTGTTCTGTGATTTCTGTGCCACATAAAATCTAACAATGTGACATCAAAGATGCCCAGTAACTAGTAACGCGTATCAGTATCCATAAACGCACACGAAGAATCGTCATTCACTAATCCAAAGCACACAACGGAAACTCATAGCAGCTCGTTCCACGTGGCCACTTTCTTAATCGTTTCAAAACATTCCTTCGACTCACCTTGCTCGGCTAGCCGTCTCGCGTAAGAACTTTATAACGCCGTTCCAAGCTTATCGCCGATCGGATGACTGCGCAGCCGAATGTTTGCCACCGTTGACAACGGGTTGACAACTGCGATAGGAGTACCGCTCGCATCAGACAGTGCCACGTTTAGTCTCAAGTCGTGAGTTCTTTTGTGCCTTCGCGCGAATTCACGGTGTATCGATCTGTTTGCGACTCCATTGTGGTTACTTCGTCGACCAAATCCGCCGATTTTACGAGGAGTATTCGGGCCTTCAAGTTAAACGTTGCTGCGTTGCACACGGCACATGGAGGATCGCGCGATTGCCAGAATTTCCAGCACAAGGTACGTTCTCTCGATCACAGCTGCCGCTGAACGCTTTGGAGAAACTTCATTCCTGATAGAAACGTGCCATTAAAGGGTGTTCGTGCTATTCTGATCCAGGACATAGCAATCACGGAGATATTCTTCGATAGTGGTTGCATGAAGGTTTTCGTACTGTCCATCATGGTTCGAGACCCTTTAGCAGATATATGCAAATATGGATCTGTAAAGATTTATTTACGAAAAGCGGAACTTGTTTACTGAATTAAAGGAGTAGTCTATTCTAGAGTGTCATTTTTTTAAGACTTCTCTTGGGATTCTTTTTACCGAGAAACGATAAGAGTTTTTGGTATCGGTTTTTTGCACACATATTTACTTATAGTTTAAGAACATTCGCTACTTTGTTAAATGAAAATAATAAAAATTTACTAAATCATAAGTTGTCCTAATAGCTGACACGATTTCGTTCAATCTGCATATTCGAAACGAAAGAACCAAATAGATTAGTATGACAATTTTAAATCAGAAATTTAAGAAATGTGGAAAGAAATGGGACTTTAAAGTTTAAGTATCGATTTTCTGGATTTTGTTCTTTTCGTTGATTTTTTTGTAATGCTGGTTCATGCGAAAACGGCATATTTACCGAAAGTGTCCATCGATTGGGAAGTCAATCAGTCTCTTAGAATTTGAGATATCGTGTCAGCTATTTCAAAAAGTACGATTTCGAGAAAAACGGGTTTAAAGTTTTGTACGTTCCACGTTGACGGCTGTATACCATCTCCTTTAAAACATCTATGACTTCGTTAATTTTAGGAATTCAGGCAAATCTTTCTGCAGGTATGCTTCCGAGAACCTATATATACATGCAGAAAATGCAAAAAGGGATCGATTTTTTGAAAAGTCTAGAGATTCTATCAGATGCCAAATAAAGTAATGATCGCACTGCAGTTATTGAACTTGTTAATGTGCTGAATTTTGAACGCATAATAAATTATAGATAAATAAAGCCCATAGTGTGTATAGTGTATATAACTGATGGACAGTTGACTAGTGTTATATCATCGGGTCGGTCAGCGGAAATTTAAAGTCGATGATAATGATACAGTGGGTTGGTAAACTCAGCAGTGCTGTAAACGCAGCTTTGGGTCTGGTGGTCAACATAGACTATATGTATACCTTATGCCATTGGGTGTCGTAGCAGCAGGAAAGTGATACCTAATCTAAACCTTGCCTACGGCAAGGTTCAGTTTCCTGTTTGGGGTGCTGAGAATTTGAGAAAATCTGAAGACGGTCCTGCATGTAAAGAGCCTTAGAAACTGAGTCTGCAACAGGAGCTTCCTAAAAATAGTAATTATTTACATAAATCTCATAATCTCAAAACTGCTTTGAGATATCAATTAAATCCCAAATGTTCTTTTATTATAAGATATTCAGTAGACCCTAGCAAAGTAAGTCATTCTATGTAGTGATATTCTACGATTTGTATGAGACTTCATATACATATTTTGTATAAGTAAAGTACTGAAAGAAGGTAGTCAGGTATTTACTTTTGTATCAGCTGATATTTATATTTACAGGGGTGGAATACTCTCTCCAATGTTCGAGAATTTTTCGATGAATGAAAACGTAACTTTTTGGGGATTTTTTTGTTTTAAATATAAAACACACGTGTTGTACGAGTTGCGCAGGTACTTTCAGAAATTATGGTTGAAAGTGTTCTCCATGAACCAGTAGTTTATGAGAGGCAACGATTCTAGTGCAGATTCGTAAGTGATAGCCCTTTGTGAAAAATACCTACATTACACATCGACGTTCCGCGTGTTCGTGGATATCTGGAGTAACGATTTCTGGAAAACTTTCACGGTGCCGTGGGGCGAGCCTTTTACGTCGCCGTTTATTTAAGCGAAATTCACGTGACACACTTGCAGAGCGAAAATATTCAGGAGCTTGAATCGAGAGCAAAAGGCGTCCTTTCATTTAAATTCAACTTGAATGAAAATTCAGCAACAGCGAAGCCCGCGTTTTCACGAAATTTCAATGGAAAAAAAACTTTTAATTTATTCCTGCTTAATTATTATGACCACTGCGACTGCATTGGCAAATTCCTAAATTTGTTTTTCACGAAGACGTTTAAGATTTATTAAATTTTATGAAATCCGTTGAATACAATTATTAGTTATCTAATAATAACTTACATATTCGTGTTTCTGTAATTTTATATTTATCGACTATTCGTCTATACCGTATTAACTTTTATAACAATATTCAAATATTTTCTTACACATAATACGTCAGTATTACCTATATGTATACATACTTGCCAATGTAGGCTTACAGATTGCACTCAATCTAAAATGTAATATTTTAACTCAAAATAATTAGATTGTTTAATATACAGTAGCGGACGAAAAAAAGTTACCACTGTTTCGATTTGTTTTTTTTAAATTATTTTTTAACGTCAACTTAAAACTTTAGTATGTGTCTAATACATGTTCTGATAGAGAATTAAAGTTGTATAAAACTCAGTATACCAAAGTTTTAAGTTAATGTTAAGAAGTAAGTTAAATAAGAAAATTAGAAAAGTGATAACTTTTTTGTCCGCTACTGTACGTTAGCATTTTCAGACAATAATGATCACCTTGCTTGAAAAAATTCCATTGATAGTATATACCTCGATCTCACATTATGTTTTCGCATTCATACATAATACAGGTTGTTCCAAAATAGCTTCGACTACCGATAACGAGGCGTTCCTGGCATGATTTGAAACAACTTTTTCCTTAGTAAAGATGTTATTCGAGGCTTTGTTAACGCGATATCAACGAAAAACACCGACTAATTAGAGCGCGAGTCTGCCGGTCAAGTTCCCGCGGTAGCGTTGGCTACCAATCACAAGGCGTAACCAACGCTACCGAGGAAGCTCATCCGGTAAACTTGTGCTCTGATTGGTTGAGGTTTTCCGTTAATATCTCGTTAACAAAGCCTCGGATAAAATTTTTGCTAAGGAAAAAGTTGTTTCAAATCATCTCATGAACACTTCATTTCCGGGAATCGAAGCTATTTTGGGATACCTGGTATGTAATAAGTGATAAGGGATCTACTTCTAAATCAATGTCGCGGAAACATTTAATTCACCATTCGGGGAGCCCCGTTCCTAGATACTTGCGTCTCCTTCTCATCTCGATTCAGAAGAGGTAGTAGGATATTCATGGAAATTGATTTTGCGGTATAGACGGTACGCTATTGCAATTGGCGTTATCTACGGAAGGGATGCGCGATATCAATGGTCGAATATCGCTCGACCTCCGAAAATCGTATTAATTAAACTCATGGCCCAGGAATGGAATCTCAATGGGCATTGCAATCATAATACACACTATTGTGCGCTGAACTGTGCTATATATTATGCCCCGTTCAAGAAGTTTTATACATAATATGCATAGGATATCCATAGTTGAGCACAATTTTCGTTCGAGAAACAAAAAAGGAATTAATTTCACAGATATTAATATTTATTTCAGGAAAATGTAAATTTTTCTCTGCTTTTTCTAGATCATGTGTAAATATTAAGTGGGCTATAAAAGTTAATGGAGATCATATAAGTATGTAAATTCAAATTTCTCTAGACTGTTTTATAAACATTGAAAGTAGACAAGAATTTATTTCCTGTATTGCAAATTCTGTTACATGAAACATAAAAAAAGCTGTTATTAAAGCTTAATAGAGATTTTCGTTTTGCATATTCTGTAGATGCATAAAATTTGCAGTCTGAATTAGAAATACTTTCATGTCAAAAGATTTGTCCTTTTAACATACGTATATGCTTCTGAAAATATAATTATAAGTCTTTGCAAATATTGCTTTGAGAACAATTGTTTATGGCATGCTCATTTTATTTCATTACAGTGCATACAAAAAATAATACTTACCATATGATTTTTACAAATTCTATTATTATTTTTACAACTATATTATTTTCTCTGTTGAGTTCATTATCTACGAATTCATTAAACTTAGAATTTTCAAAGATATTGAACATTATTATGTTGTTGAATTATGAACACGTCTGATTATATGAATGCTCTATTGAATGCTGTCTACAAAATGTTTTGTTCCAACACGTATTTGTCCCCACTGCTGGCATATCAGGTTATGACTGATTATGACTGATCGCGGAACAGATTGGTGTGTACGACGAGTCACAATAACCCAGCATTCGGCAGGCGACGGTTAATACACGTAATGGAAATGATCGAGTCTAATAGAACTATCGACGATAAACGTGTATCTATTTCTGTCGGAACGATAAACGTGACAAACTTTCCACAATATTTACATTTGTAAAGTAATTTCCTCATTTTTATATTACAATGAAAATCGTGAAAAAGCTGAGAAAATGTATTGTAACATTTTAATCCTCATTATAAGTGTGTATTAACACCACACCTACCGAACTCTTTAAAAAGGCAGAAATTCGAACTGCCAAACCGGTTATTGGACCGGTCTTGGTAGGTTTATCGTTAACCAATCATTTTGACAGCTTTGGTAGTTCTAGTGTTAACTGAGATTGATCCTATACCTCAGTTAACTTTAATGTTTAACATAATTAATTTTATTGTTATGTTCGATAATGCTTTGAAGCAAGTAGAATACACTGTGTAATTTTGCACTAAACAAAGAAGCTAAGTTAATAATTTTCATTCATAAAAGTATCGTCAAATCATACCTATCAGTAAAATCGTCGATTTCATGTGCAACGACCGACTAACTCTCGAGATGACTTGGATCAATTGCCAGAGTAACAAGACAATTTCTCGGTCATCGATCATAAATTCAACATTCTAATCCCAGGCCCGACTGTAATTCGAAATATCTCAGGTCCTGTTCCCATTTCTCTCCCGCCATAGTCTCCATTTCCATTCAATCCGCCGAGCGAGTCAAAATTCAATTACATAAACGGCGTCGGTCTGTATATGTATATCAGGATCGATAATCGCCGGTCAAAGAACATCGGATAAACACTAACGGAGAAGGGATAGAGAGGGGGGGGGGGGAGTAATGAACAGCCGAATATTAAAGGTCCCGATCACGGTGTCGGTAAAGGGCCACGCGTGCAACTACCAAGGACGGTATCGATCCCTTCTTCCATCCCCCGCGATTCTTGGAAGAGAGGAGCCGCGCCAGCTTTGAAATTTGTGCGGTGCCCCGCGGGAATGCGGATCTATTTGGATCGCTAATTTCGCCAGTTAATTTTAGAGAGGCTAACCATAGTAATGGAGTTTGCGGTGTGGACCAAGCTTCTCATCCGTTATCGATAACGTCGATGCCCGGAACCTCGGGTCTACCGAATGTCAGAGGCAAATTGGACGTGTGGGTAGCGAACACGTTTGAAATTCCAACGGAAAGTTCGGGGAAGCCGTGCGGGGCATTACAAACAACGAACAATCGTCTACTTCCGACTTCTCGACTCAAGATCTCGCGTTCCGAGATGTTTCCGCAAGCGGAGGACACACGTGTTTGAATAATTCCCGCAGTGACCGACTGGTGGATGAATAGACTGCGGATTTTATGCATTTATAGCACACGCGTTGGTCTAAAATTGAGTGTATTAAAAAGTTTGATACACTTCAGTGGGATCTTTATTTTCTTTGGGGTCAGATAGGACTTATAATATAGTAAACAGATTTCTATTCATTTCTAATGCCTGTTAAATAATCTTTAAAGATCGATATTTGAGGAATTTTATTGCTTTTGATAATTTCAACGAAGTGATTCATGCAACCGGTACGAATTGTATCGTTTCTTCTGGTTGTATTATTAAATTGTTGAACAATAAATGTCGGTTTTGAACGTCCTTCGTTGTGTGTATACAAGAATTGTTAAACATGGAATTAAGAAGCTTAAGTCTCGTTGGTAAGAATCTGTTGATTCGTATGAATTTTTCTCCGATTAAACATTTTTTGTTCAAGATACGTTATAATCGTTCGAAATCTGCAGTTCAATACTGACACCTATTATGCAACAACTTTGTGGTTAGGACTTAATGAAAGTACATTTAATTGATACAGTTTTATTTTCAAGTGATTCAGACTTTCGAGTAAACATACATAAAAATCATTCATATAGGCTGAAAGGGTATGATAAACAATGAAATTTTGTAAAACTTCATTCAAGTCTCGAGTAAATAGAAAGAAACCTAATAAGAAACATTATTTTTTATTGTTGCATAACTATAGCACCATAACAGTAAACGCAAATAAAAATAATAATAATAATATAATTAGGATAAAACAAATAGATCTTCATTATTAATAGGACCACCTTTGTTTGTTATTAATTGAAATTGGCATACAATAAATTAATTTTTGAAATATTTCTTCACGAATTTCGTTGCATGCCGTGAGTATTGCATTTTTCAATCGTGAAGAGTTTTCAAATTCACGATTTTCACTATAAACCTGTCTTACAATGATACCCCAGATATTCTCCATTGGGTTCTGATCAGAGGAACATGCTGGCCATTCAATACTATTAATTTGATTGGTTTGAAACCATGCCATTGTTCTTCTGCTGGTGTGTATTGTAGCATTGTTTTACTGATACGTCCATTCAACTGTATTATGTTCTTGAAGAAACGGCAACAAACTGATTTCCAAAATAGCTATGTACTCCGTACTGTCCATTCTTTTTGAAGGGAAAGCAAATCTTAATATTCCGCGAGTACAAAAAGCTCCCCAAACCACAACACTGCCACCACCGAAATTTCTTTTTGAAAAATATCGCGGGTCTTTACGGAGATCTCGCCAGTACGAATTGTAACCATCAGGTTCGTCGAGATTAAACTTTTTTTCATCCGAAAATATCACCTGGATACCAGCAAAGGAAATTTAAGTTACATCAACCTGAAGAAACATTTCAATATGTAAAATTAACTTATCCTACTCGAATCTCGATGCATGTTTGCTCGTGCGTACTCAAGTCTTGCAATTTTGTGTCTTGCTTAAAATTTAGGTGCGGATATTAGCTTTTGCCTTACGATATTAGGATTATGTTTAAGTAACATCCAGATTGCATTCTTTTACAATCTGGTTACAACTTTTTAAAGTATTGCTGGCAGTTTTAATAATTGATCTTTCTGTAAGCGGACTAAGTTTCTTCTTTGGTGCACCTTTCCTATTTTTGCTGTAAGTAACTGGATTTTTTGAAAAGTTGAAAATAACTTTATGGGATCGACCCAGTTTACAGGAAATTTTTGTAACACTAACGTTTCCCTCCGTATACGCTAAAATTGCACCCTTCTTAATGTGGAATTTAATGGAAAAGTGGAGTTTAATGGAAAATTAAGATTTTAATTTGATTTCAGGTACGTTAAATTAGGTTAAACCAAGGCGTTCCAAATCTAGACCTAATAGTACTCATGTAGATAATATTGGTGCTATACTTACGCAACAGATGAATATCGCTCTTTTGATTATATCGTTTCATATTATAGGGGCAACTTCCATGAGGTTCTACTAAAATCCATTGTTTATCATGCCCTTACAGCCTATATGAATAATTTTTATGTATGTTTCCTCGAAACTCTACATCATTTGAAAATGTGGGTGGTGCTAAAGTTATGCACTGCACTTAGGTCATCTCATAAGTTAGGGCCGAACTCCAAACCGAAATTTAGATCAATATCTCAAACACACCTACAGATTTATGAAAAAGACCTAATCATCTTGTTTTACTTTTCCCCACTGGTTTGATAAAGCTATTATGGCATCCCTATAAAATGTTCTTTGATTCATCATTAAAATATTATTTAATACTTTACGTTGTCTAGTACGTTGACGTTTCTTAACTTTTTACCAAATCAAAAATCACTTTGCATCTATTTAATAGTCGTATGCGTGAAAAACACTGCGAAATGTAAAAATATACATTCACGTAGTAAACATGAACTATTCTACGCAATCTTTCAATTGCACACATTTCAATTACCTACAATTACTTAATTGTATCTGCCAAAAAAATAGATTTATATATATATATTAATGAATTAAAATTAATATCGGTAAATCAATCTTTCGTCTCCTTCTAAGAGTTAATTTCAATACATCTAAACGTTTTAATGGAACGTTTAAAATTATATTACGCATGTTTCAATTTGATCTTACAATTAAACGAAGGAAGAGTCAACTTCTAGCATGAGTCCTGATAGCGAGCCTGGGGCAATATTTAAACCGCGTGTGGGGTAACAAAAACAAAACGGGAATTAATTTCGAAATTCGTCGCGTTCCAATTATTTTTAATTTGGACAAACTAATAACGCAGACGACGGGAGTGCGCTGTTTCGAACCCGTGATTCCATATTGCCCTGGAAAAATAAAGGGCGGTTCAACTGGTAAAATAAAAATTTTTCCCACCCTTGAGTTGTTTCCCGACTGTCGATCTCGAGACCCCCGTAATGAGCTTGTTGTTACGGCCCGTCATTCCAATCACGATCGCTCGCGACGTCGTCGCGAGCAAGAATCGAGATGATCCTGCTTGGTTGTTACCGTGGATCGTCTGAGAAAGGAAATAATCCAGAAGTACGATTTCTCCAATTCGAGGTTCAAGATTTTATGGGTTGGTAGGAACGTTTTGACTCGGTGAATAGCATAGTTGGGTCGACTCCGGAAGACATGTCAAGCATGCATAAAAGAGAAAGATACCGGTTGGTTCGCATTTTTAATGATTGAGCTGCGGATGTCTATGCAAATTCATACGTTTGTAGGATAATGTATGCATATAGAAAATAAATAGGGATTTATCACCTCAATTAGTGGGTTTGTTGTCTAAAGACGAAGCTAAAGGCTGAGTTAACTATACAGTGATTCCTCGACGAATGTGACGACAGGGGGCTCCCCTTTCCGCCTTGCCATGAATGCTTCGAAGCAGATCCAAGTACATCGCACTCATCAAGAAATTACCGTATTAACCCTCGTAAGGCGAATGGTCTGGGACTGATACAGTAGAAGAATGCAGGATCATTATACAGGGGCCTCGCGATTATTGACTCTTTGTTGATATGCGATTATTGTCCAGGCGTTATCCCCACCATTGGGAGGGGTGGCCGTGGAACTCGGCAACCGCATACTTTGTTGCCGCGGCGCGCCGAGACGGCTTCCCGTTCACGAGCCGACGACTGAACGGGATGGGGGTTTCATGAACGTTGGAAGCCCACAAAAAGGTTACATTCCCGGGTGTCGGTGAGACAATACTAATCAACGATAAAACTTTTTTATTTTTGATTCTTTATTAATGAAACTTTTATGAACATATTGGTGAGATTTTTCTGATTAAAATGATAACAAACACGACACAATTTGGGTCATATTTACTTATAATTCATCAGAATCGATAGTGAACTCATATGAACTATTAACACTTTCTACATGAGTAAATATGATCCAAATTATGTCATATTTGGTATCTATATAATAAGGGCGGCCATATTGTTTTTGCACCCGGGCGGCCAACAACTTAGGAACGGCCCTGGGTAAAAGGAAACTGTATTGGTTGTACAAGGGTAAAAGTTCGTTAGAACTATATTAGGGATCAGTTACTTGAATATCAAATCAACACATATTTAGATTTTTATTCTATGAACGAGAAATTAAAGAGTGCGTTTCATCAAATATTCAAAATACCGTTAGTTCTGTGTATTCCATGCATCAGGTGCTCGTGAAAGTTTGTCGCCTGTTTATGAAATCATTAACTGCATTTTCGTATTAAATAAAAACGTCAGCAGAATGTTTATTTTATTATACATCATTTCTGTTACACTTGCTATAAATGCATAAAATCCGTAATCACTGAAGGACACTATTTGCGGATCCTTCGATGGTTTATGTACAATTTCATGGTCCCGTAAAGTGAATATAATGAACTGAGAAGTAAGTAATTCATGTTCTTGGAAGTAAAATATTCAAGGGGCACTTGTTACCGAGGAAAACCGATTATACGGATTTTTAATTACCGAAGTTCTGATTACCCGGACATTAATTCCCTGATAATACCTTCACAAGTTATTAAAACTTTCTAAATTGCTGTCAAACGGATACAAAGAACTGAAAAGCGCTGCTCTTCAATTATTTATATCAGAATATCTTAAAAATGTGGCAGAAAGTAAGAACACAATAGAATTATCTGTATATAAAGCTTTTATCTGGATAAACGACAACTGGTGTCTTCTTAATAGAGTATCGAAGTAACAAGTTGTCCTTCAATTTATCCGAATAATTAACACTATTTTACAGAACCGTACCAATCTTTTGTCAAGTATTGTTTACATTAAAAATATTTTAAGGGAAGTATACAAGTTCTTTTTTATTTTCTTACGTGTCTACTAAGTTGTCTAATGATTATACAATCTTGTGTAATGATTAGGCAACTTTAATCTTCTTAGTTTGTAGCATGCACTGCGCAACATAATTACAGAATGAAATAAATCAAGAAGGTTTTTTAAAAATATTTTTAGAGAAAATATTGATATATTGAATATAAAGCATGTATTCTGTTTTTATCTGTAATAGTTCAGAAATATTGTTTAAAAATTTTGATCAACATATTTTATTCAGAATTCAATTCAAACTCAATTCAAAACGTATCAAGCTATGGAAAGCAAATATTCGCCAGAATTAAAATTAAAATGAGACTAAATTGATATAATGTAATAATAATATGAAAATTCTATATCACATTATTCATATACGAATCATGTAGATCCAATTTATGTCCAATTTCTAGAGTTCCCAAATTCGAAAGTATAAATATTTCCAATTAAAAGTTATCTATAATTTCTTTCGCGTATAAATATGTACCTTATATAATCAAGTGCGTATTTTTAATTAACAGTTGACATACATAATTACATATAAGCCGTTCATTTGCCAAAGCAATTCACTCCACCAAATTTACATTTAAAATTTATTTTAAAGATAAAAAGTTAAGTATTACTCAAGTGCTTTGGCAATAAAATTTGAAAAAATTCAAAAAGTAGAGTTAATCACTTTAGCAAATGAACGGCTCATATTTAATGACGAAAAAATTTGTCAATGTGTATTTCGACACCGTTATTGATATTCCACGAGGACGCTATATTTTTCGGAAGATTGTCCACTGCAAAGAGGTTACGAAATAGGAAAGCAAAAAAAGAATAAAACGAGCGTAGGATCCTGACGGGAGAATCTCGAAGGATTATCGTCTTTCGTCGCTTCGATCGCCTCGACGCGACGCGTTCACAGAAACCTGTGCGAATGTCCCGGGATATGATTGTGAACATGGTCACGTCTTGGCAGATAACAGTGGCTTCCTGAATAGATGTTTCCTGTGTCAACGATTCTTCCTACTATGTTTCCCGTGAAAGATGCGCGTGGAAATGTTTCACGCCTGCTGAATCCTTTAATTTGCACCGTGATTGTTATACGATAAACATTGAATGACCCTTTTGCCTTTCTAGTTTCACGTTTTAACCATGGGCTTGGTTGGTTGGTGGTATCTCTGTAATAACTGCAGCACAGAAAATATACTTAACAGTGTCAAGTTACTCAGGAAAAAATTTCTCCTCCACAGCTTTTAGTTCCGCGGTTATAATTTATTTATTTACATTAACCAGTAACAAGTAGTACATATTATTAAATTTGTAATTGACGAGAGCATACGTGTGTCTTGATAATTTTTATGCTTAAATATTGCAAATAATTTATCAAAATATTTTGATATCATGACTAACTGTAATCAGCGATGAAAAAGTATGCGACTTTCTTTTCTTAAACAGGGTTCAGTTTTACCTTACTTTATTTATTGGATTTATTATGTTATAGAAACCTCGCGGTAATATTTACGTCGTCAAGAAATGAGAATTAGTTATTAATCAATTTTAAATAATTAAATATGGTAGCATTATATGGCTGTAAAATGTAAGAATATATGATGAGAAATTGAAATATAAAATTTCCAATAGAAAAAGAGAAAAAAGTTGACGAATTTATTAAATAAGTAAGATAAAGACTATGTGTAAAGAGACCAATAAAATTTTTTATGCAGGATTAAACGAAATTATTTACTGATAACCATTAGTTTACGGAATTTAAATTTTAATTTCGCTTTAAAGATATTGTTTCTAGAAGTAATTTTCTATTATTAGTAGGTGTTACATTTTTTCTGGATTCAACGTCAAAGAAAAGAGAAAAGTAAATTTCATTTTAACTTCTCTTTTAAAAATGTTTTACTTTATTTTCTTGTATTCTATAATTACGTTTTGTCCATTCCATGAACAGTTCTTGTTAAAAAAATTCTTCCAATATACTACGCAAACATAAATACAAATAACGATCGTACAACTGTATTCGAACGTATTTCAATAAATCGATTGATAAAATAAAAGCCATGTCTATGACAACAAGTAGAAATTACAATTTCTGTGCTTTTTTCCAGACCAGTATTTGTATTCTTCACGTTCACACAACGGACTCATTTTAAAACTAACATGGCCACTCTAACCGAGTTCGTTCAACTTTCTTTGACCGCCAATGTTCTTGAGTAACAGGCCATTGAACCTGTCGGTAAATTCGGAGAGTCACGGTCCCTTAAAAAAAAGAAAGACCACTATCAAGTTACACCATCTATCTTCAGAATTTATTATACTGACCGAAGAATATTCCTCCTAACCGATATCCTATCCCCTTCGATTCAACGTATTTGGTTTTTTTTTCACCGACAAACATTTCGTGGAGATCATCACGTGGAAATATTAAAATGGTGCACGAGGATTTGTGGCTTGAACAGTCGACGCACGAAGCGCTCTCCTCGTCGGAAAAAAAGCGAACTCAAGAGCGTGAAATTAATACGAGCGGCGTTGAATATGAGGAACGAGTGTGCTCGGTAGTTCAAAAGCGATCGATCAATTAGCTGAATCCTCGATCAAGTAAAATCGGATAGCGTTCCACCATTGTTCGGCGCAGGTGGTTCGTTAATTTCAACGAATTAATGATATTTAATTATTCGTTGATTGCAGCGAGCCACGACTACTTTGGTCGAGTGAGTATCGTCGATTCGGGACATTAAATTTCCAATTCGAAGTGCTGATCCTCGTCGACATTTCGAAACAGAAAATTTATGTGGTTATCTCATTACTATACGATGATCTTTTCGTTATATTTGTTTTGTCTGTCGTTGGTCTTGAGCTGTATTCTATCCACGGTCTTTGAACGTTTCGTCATCGAAAATTGTGCAATAATTTCCTGCTCGACTGCACTCTTTCATAGATTCTTGTGTAATCTTTACCTACCACGTGTGTACCTTGTTGCATCAGGAATCCCATAAATTCTGTATTAATTCGACCAGTTTTAGATAAATGTGACTATACATATGTATGATTTTTCAAATTACTTGGTATACTTATTATAATAGGAAATCATATGAACTATCCATTAAAGGGTATCCTTTACTGTAAATTTCTTCGTGTCGAGATCTTCTTCAATAGTAATGACTCCAATTACACCTTCATTTCAAACAGAATTTTACAAAAGATTCAGATTGCATTAGAGATTATATTTTTACAAGACTCAGATTATTTATTTGGTACATAGGTAGAGGTATTAAAATGAAGATGACCTTAAAGAACCGAATGAGATGAACTGAATTTACATTACATTCCAGGTTATGTATTTAGAAGGTTTCAATTACTTATTTGGTGTGTATTTAGAAATACCAAAATGTAGGTAGACTTATGGCGTCGCCTACGAATTAGCACGAATTGACGACCCATGAAGAGTATAAAAGAATTGAGCACAATACATACGTAGAAGATGAGATTAAGAAATTTGGAACGTGAGCTGGATCTGAAAAGCGGTTCATAGTGACGGAATAACGGTTCGTCAAGGCCGGAGAAGAAAGTCTTGTAAGGTTGATGACTTCCCAGAGCATCCCGTACCACTCGATATGCGGGCATTAAGCTCTATTTATAGTCACTGCGATATCTCGAAATCCTCCGGGGCTTGTCCTGTGTCCTTTCATACGTCCTGTTCGCGTGACAAACCGCTTTTTAAGTCTTTAGAGCGATCACGAATAACGGAAAGAGTTGGGCACAATTTTGGGGAAATAATATACAGAGTGGTACAGACAACCACGAAATGTTATGTCTTTTTTCTGGTTTTAATTAGACGAACATGGTGCAGGAAAGAATATCCATCATTTGCATTTGCCACATACAATATACAGGGTAAGTCATTAGAAATCGAGCATCACAATTATATCCGATAGGATTGAAGGTAGGAGAAAGTATCAAAGAGGAAATTCGTATTGTTGAAGGGGCCAAATATGATGATATAGACAGATATTCTATTTGACGTTATCTTCAAGTTTATTTAAAGAGCATCGATGTTTTTTTTAAATGATACTATGTATTTTTAACATCATAACGTAGTATGCAGATGATATCAAGGCAAGTTCAGCCACATAGAATACTATCACCCCTTTAAACAATAATACTTTTATTTTTGATATTTTCTCTTATCACCAATCTTAGCAGGATATTGAGTACTACTGTATATTGTAATGGAAATATAATTTTTTTATATAGACATCTCTTGTTATTGTAAATAAGAAAACAGTTAAACTGATCGAGCAATTCATAAGACATGAAACATCATACATTAAGGGGTTATGACTACCTGTGAGCTCGAAAAAAAACATGTACTTTCGGAATTTATTTTTAAAAAACTTAAAGATTTCTTTAAACATACGTTATTGTATTCGAAAGTGTACATTTTATAGTGCTTATAATAATTTCTTCAATGCAAAATATGAATAAATAGGGGAAATATCAGCGATTTCCCGGCGGCGTTTTGCGGTGACCACTGTAACTTTGAGTTGAAATTTAGTTAATATATTAAAAAAATTAATTTACACCAAAATGGCGGCTGTTCAAAATCGAAGTATCGATTTTTGCCAAAAAAATCGTTCATTTTTTATCTATAAAATAAGAACTACGCAATTAAATACAAAAAGTCACAATCAGGCACTAGATTTTTATATATAGAATGAGTCCATCAAAGCTGAATCAGTTCAGTGCAGTGGTTCTCGAGATATTTTGGTCACCGATTTTGAGAAAAACACGTTTAAAGCTTCAAGTCAGGTTTACAACCGAATCACTGCAAATTTTATATATATAATTATTCTTAGTATTGCGGCTTCATACAGCTTTGTGTATTTACTGACACAGCATAAATTGCATTGGGGCACAGTATTCATGACTCACGCACCCCTAGTAAGGGATTCTACTACTTTATATTTGCTCCGAAACTTCCAAGGCCGTATACTTTAAATAGGCGTAACTCCGCCAATTTAGGTCGGATCAGCTTCAAATTGTCACACAATATTTCTAAAATGATGCACTGTAAGAAAATATTAAAACCCAAAAATCGTTTTTTTCCAAATTTATAGGTAGGCATAACCCCATTGATACTTTTGTTAAAGAAAATGCTGGAGTCGCTCTACCATAAACTACATTTAAAACCTTCAACCGTTATTTCTTCATTACTTTGATTAGACATTAAATTAAAATACCTATGTCACAATCAATTATTTTTTCGTCCACCTCATCGTAAGCCTTTCGTTACTGAATGATTAGAAGAACCGTTTCATATAAAAAAAAAATGTTCTGTTATAAAGAACCGGTACCTTTTATTGCAGATGGTCAGTAAAGGAAACTAATCTTCCGAATCCATTCTGAAAAAAAGTAACTGGAAAAGACACATGGCTTGTCCCAGTTGCGTGGACCACCTTGTATAATTAAAAAAATTTACCGACAGTGCAATCCTGACGATTAAACGATTAATTCAATAAACAGTTACTTTGATAGCTTCTACTAATTTAAAAAAAAAATAGTATCTTATTTTTACGATTGAAATTCTTCTGCTTACTACACAAAAAAATAATGACTAGTCCCGTATTCATGGTATCAAACTCTTTATCTAGGAAATGAATTTGCTCATCTGTCATAATGAATGGATTCGCCAGACACAATTGTTTCAAGACTTGGAGAAACTTGGAGCGTGACCAGGCGATCATGATACAAAATCAAGCGTGCATCATTGATTTCGAAAACGACCGACCGATCTACAATACATGTGTGCTCGCTTCACGTTCGATCACGATCTCCGGATGGCGCATCCGCGGCGTGCGTAGAAAGTTCTCTGGAGGTCAACTTTCACCGTTTCGAAACCTCTTTTAATGAACGAAGATGCACTTCAGCGGAATGTCGAAGTTTAAGTTTACAGAGATTGCATGGTCGTCTTTAAAAAAGTTGATTGACACGAACAGTAAATGTGTTAATATAGTGATGGTCACACGCAGAAGTTTTGAAGATACATTAGATTTTTATCTACCAAATTCTGGATTCGAGATAGTTTATAAGTACAATTATAATGTAGCGTAATATTTTCCAGAAGAAGTAGAACAATAGTAGGGTATCCTACAGAATATTAAAATATGTCAAAGTTATATTAAAGTGAAGGTGTAACACAGTGTATGTGATACATTATCAAGTACATATAGTATAATGCAGTGAAATATATATTTCAACTATATTTAGTATATTTATTTATGAACTGTACTTGCGCTATATTTAGTATAATTCAAATAAAGAACATAAAAAATAGGAACTATTTTATGACTGTTTAAAAAATGCTTCTGTATAAATGCTACAAAAACTATAAATTAAATGTTTGCTATTCAACATAAAATACATCTTGATGAATATCTTATAAAATAGCTGACAAATAGTAAATAAGCGTTATTTTAACAGTACATAAGTGTGATATTATTCCTTATTTACAAACATTTTACAGTATCGTAACTAATGTCTTCGTATACGTTCAAAATCACTTGAAGATAATCACATTTCTATTTCTATATATAAAATTCTGTATTCGTGCAACAGCGTGTTCATATCAACAAAGGGTACTCTCAAAAGGCGAAAGTATCGATGCTGTGATCGACAGCTGGAATTCGCACAGTCACGGAACTGCAATACCGAGAGATGCACTTGTTCCCCTTTCGCAGTGTCGTTCTTCAAAAACTTTGCCACCGTTCCACACGCGTGATTCCATTCAAGGAAATGTGCCACTCGTGGTACTTGGTTGAACGAAGCCACCCTTTCATTGAAATTGTGTCTTTACACCTCTGCAGCTTGCTCCCTAGCTGATAAGTTACTCGATAAATTGTTACGAAAAATACTGTCATATGATTAAACATTTATTTCAACTTATTAACCCTTGTCTTTTCACCCGTTATTTGAGAGAACGATGGTGATTTCAACGCTTGAAAAATGCGTCACGTGTTAACATGACATCTGATAGTATTCCTTGAACCTGTAACCGTACTTTTGCCTATTTAAGAAATTTATTGGAATGTGTTTGAGATTAGACTCGAGTAAAGCAAAGTCGAAGCAGCACCTCCTCGAATTGTAACTCACAATGATCAGTTTATTGTCACAAACTGTACACTAATAAATAAATATAACTAAGACGATAACGATTAAGAAACAATAATTCGGAGCGCCGAATTATTGAGACACGATTATTAAATTCAGAGCGCCGGTAATAATACAGTGGTTTTAATCCGCAGCACCCTTAGATAGTTCGCACGTTGTAGACAAAGGTTCGATACGAATAGGCGGAGACAAAGGCTCGTCGCGGGTAATAAGAGAGTTAATTGTATAAAAACTGTGTTAGCGGTCACGTGGCACCTCGCACAGCAACGGTCCTTTTAGAGAAAGAGAGTGAGAACGCATACTGCCAAAGATCTGGCAGTGGCTAGACAAAGACGACGTTGTAACTATGCAAGGCGACCCACAGGTGTCGGTACTATGATTACCCGCGACGTCACTCCTTGCCTCCGGCGACGATTGCCGAATTCGGCACGACAATTGTCGAACTTCGCGGCGAGCCGCGCGGTACGAGCTCGCCGCGACGACGCTGGCTTCTCGGCGCGCATGACGTCATGCCCCGCGGCCCAGCCAATCCTGAACAGAATGGGTTGAGCCTGATCTGTAGGGCGGTTACTCTACTACCCACTGCTGTTCGAATAAATCTAATCGATGTAGTAGAAAGGCAGGATTCGTGCTTTCGGGTACAAAAGGACAGAGAGTGAGATGGTCAGTTAAGAGAATTGCAGACGAAATCTGGTAGAATTACGGTATATTCTAATATGCCCTGGTTTTGACTTCAATCGTGTTACCACAACGGATATTTCGATATTTCGCGGTACTTTGTCTCACACTTTGCGCACTTACAATCGTGCGCGACACATGCGCGCAATGCTACAATTTCGGTTTTAACGAGATAGCGTGTTCCTAGCTTGTGTTGGAAACCCGGCAAGTCAATAATACACTGATGACAATATAATAAATGTATTTCAGAAACTGCAAGGCTTACAACAAACGACTTAGACATTAGACACGACTAAGTACACTATACTATGGAATTGAGTTGTTACTGACGATGTTGCGAGTCTCGTGTCTGAATTAGATCTGACCTCCGCATCTTTCCGGGGAGCTTATACAGAGTGTAACAAAAATGTTGTCCGACCCGGAAAGGGGGCACTCGGGGGGTGAATTGGAACAAGTTTTTCCTTAGCAACAATGTAATCTGAGGCTTCGTTATCGAGATATTAACGAAAAACCCCGACCAATCAGAGCGCGAGTTTGCCAGCCGAGTTCCCGCGCTAGCCGTGGCTACGCGTTGCGATTTGTAGCCAACGCTACCGCGGGAACTTGGCTGGCAAACTCGCGCTCTGATTGGCCGGGGTTTTTCGTTAATATCTCAGTAACGAAGCCTCAGATTTCATTGTTGCTAAGGAAAAACTTGTTCCAATTCACCCCCCGAGTGCCCCATTTCAGGGTCGGACAACATTTTTGTTACACCCTGTATACAGTAGTATTAGAAGGGAGCCGAATGACCATAGGCCCTTAGCAACTAAATAGGAGGAAAACCGAACTTTGTACAAAATCAGACTGAAATGGAAAGCGAAGCGATGACGGATAACGTATTTGAGAAACGGCAGATGCATAGAAGTTATCAGGCTAGCGCTCTGTTGATTCAAGACTAATAGATGGTTAGTCATCCAACACTTGAGATGCCTTGATATCTGTCGCAGCAGCCGATGATCCTGCCGATAAATCGGGAGGATTTCTGGAATGGAGACACACACAAAACCCCCGTCTGCCCGCAATACAAAAGACGTCGGTGTGTGGTACGCGTACGTGGTCCTTGCACCTATTTCCAGCACCAATAGACAAACGTTAATCTTGCTTCAATTGTACACTCTGTTTGGGAATGGAGTTCCGTGCCTATACGTCGCAGCAGCTGATGATTCTGCCGATAAATCGGGAGAACTTCTCGGGTGGAGACATGCATTAAATCTCAGTTAATCCACAGTATAGAAGACGCAAGTGAGAGGTACGCGTACGTGGTCCCTGCACTTGTTTCCAGTACTGGTAGAGAAACATCAATCGTGCTTGATCTATCACATTACTCGGAATCTACGTTCCCGGTGCATATGTCGCAGCAACCGATGATTCTGCCGATAAATCGGGAGAATTTCTCGGATGGAGACGCAAACAAAACCTTGATTACTCCGCAGTCCCAACACCTTTTTCCTGTACCGATAGAATAATCCCAATCGTGCTTATGCTCCTACTCTATCCGTGTTCACAGTCACGAAGAAAATATTCCAGAAAGAATCGGCTGAGCATGAACTTGGTCAGATCCGTTCTTTCTTACTTGCTCGAGACTCTGAAGAATCGTTCGTTTCTGTGAAACTCCGAAATTGTAGCACTGGTTGCTCTAATACTTAAACTAAAACGTTCAAGTTATCAAAATGATTTTACACCTACAAAAATATAATTTCAATAGGCAGGACCTTCTAGATTAAAATAATCGAAGAATGAACTCGATAGGATAAATAATTTCCGAGATACAAATTTTTAAGTACATCAATGCTCGTATTCTGCGACGCAAAAGTCCTCGGCCGAGTCCGTTTATATTTCATTTCAACGGGAGACAGAAAGACAGGTCATATTTGTCTGGGGACTCTCCGAAATCACTCTACAGAGTTCTGTGGAGCAGAGTAGGGGCCCCGCCTACTGACTGCCGACCCGTATCCGCCGACAATTGTCGTAGATGTGGACGCGAGAAATTGTCGGCGGGCAGTCGAAATTCCGTCCGCAGGCTATCCCCAGGCATCGAAAGTCTGCCCACGGACCGTGTCCGCGGTAGTGATGGGCACCATCGACTAAAAACTATCGACTAACAAGGAGTGTATTTTAGGTGTTCGCCTCCGATTGCTTTGGTTTTCGGATATGTTTTAGAGAGCCGAAAAATAAGAGATACGTATTTTTTTATAGCGGCCCGTTTTCATATTTAGGGAGTGAAACCACCCCTCAAAGTTTCGACCCGGAAGTACTATCTCGAAAACCAGAGGAGATACATGAAAACTTTCAATTGGTGGCTTTCATGGTTTTTTATGTATAGTAAACTGGTGTTAACACATTGTCAAAAATACAATTTGTTTATAACAAAAAAATTTGTTATAACTTTATTTTACAACTTATTGAAATTTGCGTAATGACATAAAATGACGAGCACTTAATTCCAAATCCATTGGTATATTTATTTTTGAAATTGCCTCCTTAGTCCTATTCCAGTATTCTTGGTATAAAAGTGGATACGCAGAAACCAAGTTAGGAGATTTTGTGAATCCTGTAAAATTTGCTTTCGAAGAGAATATAGAAATGAAATGTGCACTCTATGATGAAACACCGATAGTTAGATGTTCTTGGTGTACAAAAAAGCATTTTGTTTAAAACATTTTTTTCATGAATATCACTTTTGTGACAAATATGAACTGTAAAGTCTTCGATAATATATGTATTCTCCGAAAACCGAGGCAATCGGAAGCTTACAGAGCGGGCGTGCGCACAGGATATAAATAATAAAAAACTGCGAGACTAAGGAGGCAATTTCAAAAATCAATATACCAATGGATTTGGAATTAAGTGCTCGTCATTTTATGTCATTACGCAAATTTCAATAAGTAGTACAATAAAGTTATAACAAATTTTTTTGTTATAAACAAATTGTATTCTTGACAATTTGTTAACACCAGTTTATTGTACATAAAAAACCATGAAAGCCACCAATTGAAAGTTTTCATGTATCTCCTCTGGTTTTCGAGATAGTACTTCCGGGTCGAAAGTTTGAGGGGTGGTTTCACCCCCTAAATATAAAAACGGGCCGCTATAAAAAAATACGTATCTCTTATTTTTCGGTCCTCTAAAACATATCTGAGAACCAAAGCAATCGGAGGCGGACACCTAAAATACAGTCGATAGTAACCAACGACTACTTTCAGTCGACTAATTTTTCCAATCGTCGCCTACTTTAGTCGCTTGAAGCGACTAACTTCAAGGCGAATAATATTAGTCGCTTGAAGCGACTACTTTCAGTCGACTAATATTAGTCGCTTGAAGCGATTACTTTTAGGCGACTAATAGTCGCTTGAAGCGACTACTTTAGTCGATTAAATTTAGTCGCTTTAAGCGACTCGCTCGAACTATCGAGCTATTGATCGCTATTGACTGGATCTTGATTATTTTCTTCGTGATGCAAACCAATTGCAATTTTTTCATATATTTTTTTATGCATTACCAATGATTGTGCAAATTATTGCTTATAACCTAATCGATTTACATAAAAAATTTAGAACAGTTAATTTTTTAAGTGCCAATATTAAATAGCTTACAAAAAATCGAATATTAGTAATTGTTTAAAAAAACTTGATTACCACTTATATTTTTGAAATTCTATCTATGAACTAATACATTTCTAAAAGGTAAATACACCAATGGTGCTGAAAAGTTGTCGACATAATTTATATATAACCTATAAAGCAAAATTTCAGTCGACTAAAAACTATCGACTAAATAGTCGATAGTATGTTGCGACTAAATAGTCATTAGTCGATAGTTTAATTTAGTCGATGGTGCCCATCACTATTCCGCGGACAAAGGTCATAGGTGTGGACAGGCCTTAAAGCAATAGTGATGCGTTTTGTCAACCGGCGCGTGATACCCACTTCTACCCTCAATAGTCAACAATTTCTAAGAAACCAAATCCAAAGAAGAATTTATTATTATAGTTACTATGAGATTTGCTACTCCAACGCAAACTAAACTAATTTGTCCGAGAACTAATAATCAAAAGAAAAATCCCCGTACGCGATTCCGGTCTCCAAAGTATAAAATAATAAAATATTCCTACTGAGCCTCGATCTCATTCACAGTTCGACATTGTCGCTCGTCGCTTCGAAAATCACACTCCAGAGGAACGAGACCGCGTGAAATCATACCGCCTGAAAGTTCCGTGGATCGTCATGTAGGATTAATTAGTATCGGGGACTGGTTTGGCCGTCACCAGGATTCTCGTTAACAAAATGCAAACGCAGCTCGTCCACCGATCGACGGGGATCAATGTAATTAGATGACACGCCGCCATTTTGTCGAGTCGCCTGTGCTCTCTTGCTGCTGCTCGTATTTCCTCCCTATAGATCCTTTTGCAGCAAAAGTAGCCCTCTCGTCGGCACGTGATATTCAACGAAAGAGAAAAAAAAATGGAGAAAAAAAATTGCGTGACTCGCAAAAGGAATCAAAGTGGATGGAACGGAGAACTCTGGCACGTCAAGTGGCTGCATCGACGCGGTTTTCCAGGGACGAAAATTCTCGCTCGAGCTGCCCCCCGCTACCGTTCGCTTTTTTCGTCGTTTATCCCGCGTTTCGACGTTTTCATCGATGTCAATCCACGGAACAGAATGACGGACAGCTCGCAATTATCGGGGCCCCATAAAACCTTGGTCGAATGGACGCTTTTAAAATCCGATTCTGACCGGAATATTATTTCGGCGGCGCGTTTTGCCGCTGTTTCCACCCGTGACCGCGCGCGATCTCCTGTGCTAGGAACGCCAAATATTTACGCGAGAAATGAAATGCAAATTTTCATTGAGTCGGCCGCTGTCCCGACCGACATACCGGTTACTTGCAAAAACTGCGGACGGTTTACACTCTTTATACAGTTCTGAACTGACGTAACGTTTTGGGGTGTACTCCTTATTTCGAGGTAAATGAAGGAGTTCTAGAAAATATCTTATGGAGGCAATTTTATATGATATATGATATGAAAAAACAATTAACGAGACTTAATATTACTTACAGCTACTGTTCAAAAGTTTAGAATCATTAGGTGAATTAAGAGATTTAAGATCTCTTTAAGGGAACATGAATGCCTTTCAAGAAAATGACACAGTTTTTTTGCCGAAAAATTAATAAGCTACATATTTTACATTTTGTACTATTTTTTTCCAAAAAGGTAGATATTTTTTTAATTACCGTTTTGTTGAAAAAACCGATTTTAACTTTTGTAACAGTCTGTCTGATTTTTCCCCAATTTCAGATATTCTGGGCATTATGATCTAATAGCGTAGCACTGGATTCTCATTGGATAAACAAAAGAATCACGTGTTCCTATAAACGCGAAAACAGAATACAGATCTTTTCAGGCAGTAGAATGCCTGGCAAAGCGTTGCTTTAAATTGGGATTATGACTTACATAAGAGTATATTGGATATATGTATACAAAATGCTAGAACTCTTTACATAAAATATATTCTTGTTAACACTTGGTGTATTAATTATATTGATCAGTAGAAAATTTATCAGGGAACTTAATTTTGGTAGAAATCAGCAAATGATTTCAAACTTTTGGCTAGTACTGCTAGTACTGATACTGTAGATCAAAATTGATGTTCAGTAGTGTAATGTAATTAATAGCATGTCATTGTAATTGATTATTATTTAAGTAGTATGCTTAATTCCACATTTCCAAATGTCATCTTCATCGACTAAACTTTTCTATAGAGTAATCCCACAAATAGAGTAATTTAAATGCCATATGTCAAGTAGGAAATTTTCACATTAGATTTGTAAAACTGGAGCCGAACAAACACGTTCGGTGCTCGACGTGGGTCAAATAATAAAGTTCTTGTAAAAAATAAGTTACAAATGTCCATTCACTGAATCCTTATTACTCAAAATTGCATTTCCTATCAGATCCGGAGCCAGTGTCCCTTCGTTCGGGGACACTCTGTATTTATTTAGCAGGAATAACGATTATTCGAGCATCAATTGCTCCCGGCGATCCAATGTCACTAGTGTTCACTGCAGCTGCACCTGTTTTTTTTCTCCCTTTGTTGATTTTATTCCGTTTTTATCTCTCTTTTTGCCGAAGAAAGATGGCTTCTGGCACAAACAACGTCGTGAACGAGAGCACGTAAATTGACAATTTCCATGGGGCGAAAAAGTCATTCCAATTGATTGTTCTTCCGACGTGTCCATAATTATATAAATGGGTTTGTTCATTTAGCTGAATTCTCGTTAACATTTATATCGTCGCGTTATACTTATACTGATTTTTTTAAGGCTACTAACATACAGTGAGAGAATTAATTGACAATGCTGATTTCAGTATACTACTAATAATTAGTTAAAAATTATTTTTTTATGGTTATTCCCACAATAATTTCGTTTTCTGTCAGTGGCATATTCTGATGGATGTAATTATAAACGTAGTGTTACGCTGCAAATTGTATTATCAATCGAAATAGGTGTCAGCGGTGTACGAATACTTTCTACTACCATTGTATGCAAAAATGTGTTCTTTTTTGGTTATGTTTTGAGATGCTTATTTATTAAAGAGGATGGATAGTAAGTATTCAGCTTGTTTACTGTAGATGGAAAAGCGTTATAATCACCAGAGCAACTAACTTCGGTCTCCTCTAATAATTAACGAATTCCAATTTTGCTAAATTGTTTCGTGGTTTGTATGAGTAAATTAATGAGCGCGGTGTACTTGTTCAAATAACGGTTTGTTGAATAATGAGTTTCACAATTTTAATTAGAATCATTTCGAACATATGCCCGAAGAGGAAGATTGTCGGGTAAGTTAATATAAAACAGAAGGAATGAATTGTGATAAAACAATCAACTTTTCAGGGGGACGATGTTTTTTACGATATAATACAACAGGAGTGACACTGTATATTTATATGTGTAGCGATAGCCATAGTGTTTTTACAGATAAGCAATTGCTTTGAAAATTAGCATACAGAATAAAAATATGAGTGTGTCGATAGTCATTCTATATTATCATCTGTATTCTACGCACATTTAAGAAAATGTTGTTAAAAAACATTCTATACAGTTAGAATATACTTAAAGAACACATAATTTTTAAGGAATAATATAAATAAATTATTTAAAATATAATTGCACGTATTAAAAGAATGAATTTTGAACTTATCTCTGCACATTTATATTATTGCTGTTAGATGTACCTACTCAACGAATAAATTAATCTGTCAAAAAGGTGTCTAAAACTGTTCAACTGGGTATGTAAGGTTGACAAGCGGTAATTGAATTTAAGTCTGAAATTTGAAATTGAGAAAGGTATTTCAAAATGCAAGCAGTGTTAGTAAAGTTCAGGTGTACAAGCTAGGAATATACATAGAGGGTATTTCATATAATTCTACCACATACAATGTGCTTAAGGAAGCGTTTAAAAGGCTCTTTCATGCCCTCTCTTCAACTACTTAATATTAACATAGGAGCTTTAAACCGATGAAACAACTATATTTACTAGTGTAGTAATAAATGTTTTCATTGTATTCACTTCTGACGCAATTCTGTTTATTTTTCCCTTATTCTCGTTGCACACATAGTGTTGGGTTGTTGCAAATGAAATGGCGGATCGCGTAAAACTATTTCTTTGCTTTATAACTTTTTTATAGTCAAAGTAATCATGTTCTGCATCAATGCACTTTAGCCAACGTAATACGAGATTATTTATTCCGGTTTTGTAAAAATCTGTACTGCGGGATGCAAGAAATTCTTCGAAGGCAGATTCAACTTCGGATTCATTTGAGAATGTTTTTTCTTGTAAAAAGTAACTCAAGTGTCTAAAGAAATGGAAATCTGTTGGAAAAAGATCTGGCGAATAAGCGGGATGCGGCAATGTTTCAAATTCCAATTCCTTTAGTTTTGTGACGACTGACTTGGAAACGTGTGGGCACGCATTGTCATAAAGTAATATAATACCATGTCGATTGTAGGGGTGTGCGAGTACTCGTAATTTACAAGTTGAGCCGAACTCGGTTCGATTGCTCGAGTCGAGTCGAGCGTTTGAATTTTCCGAGCTACTTGAAATCAACGAACTGTTTGAAAAAAATGCGAGCTACCTGAGAAACTCAAACGGCTCGAATATTCGAGCTCTCGTAAAGACTTCGATTTACTTGCAAATGAATTTTCAGTCCGTAAATGTTCGAATTACTCGAATATATTCGAACAGATCTCTTACTTTCGAGTTACTCGTAAATATTCGAACTGCTTGATTTACACGGAGCAGGTAACTACATCTAAAACACTTTGAATGAAAAAAGTATCTTCTATTCGTCGGATAATTCTCATCGAATAAATTTATTCATTCGACGCTCGTCGAAAAATACCTTTTTTATTCAAACATCGAGTAACAAATAAAATTTTTCCATTCTTTATTCATTATTTGAAATTTTTATGTAGATAAAAATTTTGCCCATACAAAATTATTAACTGATTACGTAGAGGATGAGTGTTTTCTTGTTGAAAACATGAAAATAGATCAGAAGCATTCAATTAGCCTCTTATATTTTTCTTCCTAACAATTAGATTAGTATTTGATAGTAAATAGCTAAATATCCGAGCAATTCGAATATTTACGGATAACTCGAAAGTTAAAGATCTGTTCGAATGTATCGAATAATTCAACAATTTTCGAGCTGAAAATTCATTTTCAAGTAAATCGAAGTCTTACGAGTTCTCGAATATTCGAACCGTTTGAATTTTACAAGTAGCTCGCACTTTTCTCGAACAGTTCGTCGATTTCAAGTAGCTTGAAGAATTCGAACGCTCGACTCGGCTCGCCCGACCGATCATTATTTGACTCGAGATTCGAGTGACTCGAATAATCTGAGTACTCGCACACCCCTAGTCGATTGAGCAAGGCCGGTTGCTTTATAGACAAATTGATACGAACAGTCTCAAGTGACTGACAGTACTTGGCAGGAATCATCGTTTCACCAGATTTCAAAAAGGAATATTGGATAATTCCGGCTGCAGACCACCATACAGAAATCATAGTTTTCTTGGGGTGACGACTTGGTTTCGGTGCGTGTTTCGGCAGTTCATTTGCGTCTAACCACTGTCTTGTCCGCATGCAGTTTGTGTCATTGTTTTGTGTCAAATTATGAGGAATCCATTTGTCTAATTTTTTTACCTTCCTTATAGTCTGAAGATGCCGGGAAACTGCTGAAAAGTGTACACCAAGTATCTGTGCTATTTCTCTTGTATTTAGACGTGGATTACATTCAACAATGTCCTTCAGCTGAGCATCGTCGGTAACCACTTCTCGGTGACCAAGAGGCTCATTCTCCAAGTTGGTGTCCCCAGAAGGAAATTTCTTAAACCAACGCTGTGTTGTTCTTTCACTAGCTGTACCCTCACCAAATGCTCTATATTAATATGTATTACGAATTGCCTCCGCCGTACTTCGTCCAAGTTTAAATTCGTAATACATAGTAAACTATTCGAAGTTCACGATTATCTATTTTTCGCATTAACACAAGGCACGTCAAATCTTATTGCAAGCACAAACAAAAATGCTAGCTCTCAAGAGAGAGCAGAGTGTAAACTATTATATTACACAATATTTTTTAATACGTGACGATCTTAGACCAGCCTTCAATACGGAAACTTTATGATCCATAACAATTCGCCATTTCATTTGCAACAACGTTATACGCTAATAATTACATTAATATCCTTCCACCTTAAACCTATTTTTCATAGGTTACAATATTCCATTTTCAAAAGTAACCGTGACTATTCAATCCTATAATAGGACAGGTAGCAGTTAATAATTGAATCGTACCTAATGGTATATATTGCTATTGGATACCCTACCATACTTGCGGTATCTACGTTGGTATCATCAGCGATATGAAGAACAAATATTGATAGATTTCGATCAGTTTAAAAAAAGCGTTGATATTGAATTGCGAGAAAGATATTGAAGCGGATTTGATTGCGCAAATTTTTATTGATAATACACCATCGAAATTATTATTTTCTCCCTGTCACAGGCGAATGGATTCGCAATAACCATAAATTAAACACAGAATATATACATAGTGTTTGTACAGTCCATTGATCAAGCAGCTTAATTTGTTGCCAATTTCAAGAAGATTCATTTTGCGGTCACGTTCAACTGGATAGGCTCGTGATTGGTTATATCAACGGAGTAATCCGTTGTAATACCTGAAAAAGGATTGTTTACATGAACAATTTTTTCGACCGAAGCCTTTTTGGTGTACACGCAATGCTGAACAGTATTACCGAACTGTTACGCGTACCATACACGTCGAATTAACTTCGCATGGCTTACTTAGGATAAAAATAAATGCAACGTACGTGGTAAATACTAACCTAAATAAATTCTAATGAAATAATAGTAATTAATTTATTAAATTACGTACTGCTTGGGATTAATAACGCGCGGATCTGTTTTCTATGGTTGACTCTGTGAATGCTGAATTTCGATCGATGATTCGACTTGGATGTGACGAAATAAAAATTTGCAAAGGGGCATAACTCACATCCACTGCCTAAACTGTAGGAAATCTAGAGGTGTTTGGGAATCGCGTGGTCGTGGACGTGTCACATCCAAGCTAGAACTAAAAATCGTGAGGAAAGCTATTTAGTTTACACATCCTGATGCATTATTCCTGGATTCAGAATCAGTTTTTATTCAAATATTAATAATAAGTCCAAATGTTATTCCAAATTCATACGACCTACAATTGTTCAGAAATCTTGACAATAAAGCAATTGAAACATTTGTGATCTTAGAACTGCTACTTGACGATATGATATCGGTACTTTTGAGTAAATTGTTACTGAAAATACATCGGATAACCTATCACGTAACACCATTTAGTTCATGCATTTGTCCATCAGTGATTATTTCCATTGGCGTTGTTGTTGATAAATCTGTTCATAATCTTTCTCGTTATGGTACACAAATCTGTCTACAGAATAATTCTTCAGAGAAAATCTTGATTATACGGAGACAAACTTGTGACAGCTATTATTGGGTTAAGATTGGGAACACAGTTCTTGGAACAGTAGCTATGAACCTGTTAATGGATCACTTTGGTATTATCTTGTTCTACCTATCGTTAAGCGGTTACTTCAATTAGAATCGCCAGGCCACGCAGGCACTGTGGCGTGAGAGTTCCTTGCGCAGCAGTGTATGTATATGAAGATGCGGACAATAATGCGATTTCTCAGCTCTCTCCGTATACCTGCTTCTTCGAGAGGTCAGCGATCTATGTATATTCCGGCACGTGAAACCAGCTCACAAATGCGTATACTCGTTAACGAAAGTTACAAATTATAACAATTAATATTAGGTGTTCCAATGCACCATTTTGTTCGAACACCATATAATATAATTTCAATTCAGCCATACGTTGCCGAAGAACGAAGGAAAATAAACACCACATCTGGCAAAATACAGAGGATCGTTTACTGATACAGCTAATAAATTACAATTTTCTCTTTACAAACTCGTGTTCAAATATTTGATACTCGCAGTGTGTACAAAAATTATTTATCAGGAGTGTCCGGTACTAAGCTAAACCTTTGTTTCGATGGATATTTATTGAAAAAGAACCATTCAAAACAACCTTTGACTAGAAAATCGATGGTTTTAATATAAATGAAAGTATAAAACGAAACTCTACGTGGCAAAATGTATTTTGAATTATTATATTGACACCAGCCCAAACCCAGTAAACAGAACTTTAAGATTAAACATGTATGTCCAATTTGTTCATGATTTAACTGTATGAAAAGTGGGCACGGAACGCGAATGAATCAGCTAGAATCGACAATGAACTAATCTCTTTCAGACGAGGACTAATAACTGTAAAACAGATCGTTAAGTAGGTATAATAAATGAAAAGTACGACACTGTGAGTACCAGTTAAGAAGTGAATCGAAATAGTGTTCCAGAAAGCTAAGTCCATAACACTCCATAAAAACTGTTTATCTAGTCGACTTTTGATTTTCCATGAAAACGGTAGGGTGTTTAAAATAAATAAAAGCACCCGAAGAATTAGTCGTCAAAAATTGTCAGAAACATCCTATGATACAAATCTCTCAACGATTAAAAACGAATTTTTAAACACTAGGGTATTAAAATAAAGT
Organism: Dufourea novaeangliae; assembly: GCF_001272555.1. Taxonomy (NCBI): domain Eukaryota; kingdom Metazoa; phylum Arthropoda; class Insecta; order Hymenoptera; family Halictidae; genus Dufourea; species Dufourea novaeangliae. The sequence continues at coordinate 3,138,431 of NW_015373885.1, read as the reverse complement.
AAAAAGAGGCAACAATTGTCAGAAATATCGTTAAAATCCCTCCCCGCTTAAACGAAATTACGAAATATTAGGTTATTCAAGGAAAATGAGAAAGGATGAGCAGTTCATCGTTAATATTCGTCATGAACACCATAAAAAATCTCTTTCCGATTAAAGACGGAATTTAATTGAAAATCAATTTTCCGGTGGACTGGCTTCACGGTTGTTTCAATGTATATGGAAATTTCCGGTAGAAATTAACAATTTATGGGTCACCGTTTCTACGCTGGCCTGTACGCGCGCAGTAACGAGCAACCGTGCGCGAAACGCCAAGGGTCGAAAAAGTGTGACAACCGCGGCTCACCTGAGCAACAGTGACGTTAATAAACTAACCGTCGCCGCAACTGGGTGTGTTATTAACATTGTCCGGCGACTGGGATCAGGGCGTTCCACGTGCTTCGGGGTACCGTAATTGCAGCTAAAATCGAACAATACGCGGATCGGTCCGGAGGTTCAGCGACCGCCTCGATTATACGTTAACAGCGGTTCGCATTTCCGAGGCAATTAAATGCGCGCTTCGCAAAATGTCGTTAATATTAAATTAGATCAACGCATCCCGTGAACACGTGTAAATTGCTGGATTAAACTAAACGTTAAATTAATTAATGCCTGGGATGCCTAGCGACCGCTTTGACGTCGTTTTAATTAATAAAGTGCAAAACAAGGGTGCAGACGAGCAGAGAAATGGACGATGTACTGATTCCATGTTCGTTTTTTGTGAACACTTTACAGTACAGATATTTATTAATTATTTATTTATAACGTGCCATCCGATTTATCGCCGGGCGAAAGTAGTTGTTGACACTTAACAATAGAACTGTACTAAACCCGCCAAAATGATGGATTTCAAATTACTGAAATCATACTGTATCAAGTGTTTTTGTCGAAATTTATTTTAGCATTTTACATTATACATACTACCTATATTATGTTATGCTGTATTACACATATTGTACAATTTAGTTTGGAATATAAATATGTAAGAAAAAAATGATAAATATGTAAGAAATATGTAATATCACGTATCATTCTGTACGTGTACATCGACTGACATTGGTAGTATGCACGAAATTTGCATATTCATGTCTCAAACCAACCAAAAATACTTTAGTAAACATCCGTTGTAACATCGTTTGTTTCTGGTATATTAATTTCTGTTAATGGTGTACATTATAATCGACGATTTGATGAAAAACATTAAATGTGACTTAAAAAGATGTAAAGTTCATTGTAGTATACCTTGTTGAAATATTAATATATAAATTAAAACTTCTTACTTTTATTAATTTTTAGCCAACAATTTTTGTCATAAATAACTGGACTATAAATATTCATTGAGTTTCTAAAAAAAAGGCATACACAACGTTCGAAACATAACGCAACACGATTTTTGCTTTTCTCATAATTTAAAATATCTTGGTAGAGGAAATTTTCTTTTTAGAGGAAAACGAGAATTTATACAAACGGCTGTAAATTAACAATAATTCGAAAATAATTAGACTTAAAATTATTTTTCACTGTAATTAATAATACTAATGCTACCGTCTGCCGTATGTATAAGAAAATGAATAATTACCAGTTACATTAATACATTCTTCGAGTCACAAACGTGTCGACAATGATTCGCAACTTTTCTTACAAATTTTATTGCATAATTTCAGGTAGCCCAATTTAACCCAACGATTGAACCCTTTTCTCGGCCGATCGTACATCAATTTCTTTCGGAGCGGATCGTTTTTCACCGACGACACTTTCTCGTTTCTCGGCGAACGACGCTGAAAAAACGTCGTGTCATCGTTTGCCACGTTTTCGCGAAAGCAATCGATGACACCGCCGCGCGACCGACGAGCTTTCGAACTTTTGCCAGGCTCGCGGGCGGCTTTCACCGGTCTCGCTGTCGTTCGAGAACGGGCGAAAGACGTTTCGTGAAAGCGATTAACGAGACGACAAATCCATGTTCGGCTTCTCGTTACAAGCGACAAGAGACTGCCGGGGAGTTGTACTTCCCGAGAACCGATGTATTGTGGATGGAACAAATACAGTGACTTTCTTGGAAGTGACTCGAGTGATCACATAATTGATGCCTTGTTACGTCCAAAGCTGCAAAATCTCTTTTCCATTACTTGACCGTTGAATATTATTTTTTATCTTTTATAAAAAATCAGACCAAGATCAGACCAGATTCTGAATCCTTAATTTTCGAGAACAAGAAGTGCTCTCGTCGTATGTACACCGACGAGCAAACTCGGCTTCCGTTAAGGAAAAAAGGGGCGTAGAAGAAAAGTGTTCTACCCCTTGGTAAATTTATCCCAGGTAGTGAAATAAATTACTTTTTCCCCTAGTGGAAGCCGAGTTTGCTCGTGGGTGTACCTTCTCTTACGTTGTTTCACAAGGAAACTATATTGGATCCACCGAAAATATAAGTCTAACACTAAATAACTGACTAAGGTCAATGTCCCTATTTCTAATCACATAAAAGTTCTGCTACCGCAGAAATTGATTTTTATTATTTATTTATGCAACAATCGACAAAAAACGTATTAAATACAAAATTTAAACCTCCGCTTATAATTAACTTTAAATAAAAATATTTAAAAAAAAACATTTCACCTTAGTATAGTTAGTTTATTATGAAACATAAAATGTCCCCGTTTTTGCTCAACGAAAATGAAAATGCTTGCAATTCAGCTCAGAAGCGAGTTCCTATTTCTGCTCAGCGAAAATAGAAGTGCCAAAATCAAACTTTGGCAAGCAATATTAAAGATACCGCAAGTTTTTTTTAGTAAAAACGCAGCTCCCATGTGTAACTCACGATCACAACGGAACCGCTCAAATCACGTTTCATTACGACGGACATACTTATTAAATTTATTTCTATTGAAATGCTGCCATCTACTGAACAAGGGGCTATAGCATTTTTTACGGAAGTACTGAACTAATTTAAATAATTTCTTGTACAACTAATTTATTATTTAAGTTTTTACATTAAATCAAAAATATACGTACTGAGCAGAAATCGGGACGTGATTAGAAATAGGAACATTGACCTTATCATATTTACCAAATTGGAAACAGTTTGAATTCATAATACCTTTCCACTTTTTTCTTTTAAAAATATGATGGATGATGTCGAAAGACGAGAGTCACTATCACCGAGAAAGCACAAGTTTTGAATTTTCTTTCAATATAAATATTACATTCGACAAAAAATAATGTATTACTTATTAATAAACCTAATATTTCATCGAGTATATGAGAGGTTCGTCGTACCTTGATTTTCGATCGGAAACAGGTGGATGACGGGAAACGGACAGCGCGGTTCATCCTTGGACATCACCCCCCGATGTGTAATTTCCGGAGGCATTTTAATTTAGTTTATTGGCCGGCACGGGGCCCTTTCCATCAGTCTCCGACATCCATTTTCCATATTACGGGGTAATCTGCGTCAACCGAAAATAATTTCCTTATCTTGTGCCTGAACGAAGTTGAACGTCTTTAAAAGTCTTCTGCGTCGCGAGATGAACTTTTAATAAACAAGGTGATTTCCTCACGTAAGAACGATATAAACGTCGAGAACTTTCGAATAATGTCATTATTGTTGTTTATTCAATTATGCGAGGCAAACTTTTAATAGAACACTAATGATAGATAACAAAAACAGTAAATAAATAGCATTTAATACTTGTTTCGGAATTAAAATGTCAGAGACGCGTTCGTGATAAATAAATAGGACGGGGCGCACTCGCACTGTATTGCGAGCCTGTCGACGATTCCGTGTGCCCAGCGCCGATTTGCTGGTTTCGTCCCTGAGTTCCGTGATCGTGTTGCGTTAGAGCGCGTGCGTCAACGTATTTACAGGATCTGTGCAACTCTGTTCGAATTATCGATTATCTATCGATATTTTCGCGGTGATCGATATTCCTGGAACCGATCCGGCGCTTGAACTAAAACCGGTAGAAACTTTGTTATACGCGAAGCACTCTGTCGTGAACCTTTGTAACAATTGCAGATCTTACGGGGCCATGCTCAGTCAGGAGGCCGAAAAAAGAGTGTTCTTTGGGAATTTTGTTCTCGAAAAATATAAGACCTTTTTCAAAAAATGTGTTTGTCTTTCAAAGATTGCTGTTTACAGATTATAAGGTAATTTGTTTATTTAAAAATATTTATTAGTAAATAAATGGTGAGCGATCTCCCGAAGGTCTCTTCACAAAAAGTGGTCTGCCGTGATCACTGTAACTTCGTAACGGTTTATCTGAAATTAAAAATTCAGTACGATTTATGTAATGGAAGAACCAATCTTGTTCTTGAACATGGGATTTTTCGAAATATTGATTAGGAACAAAATAGCGGACGTTTTCCTGAAAAAGCGCGAATTTTCACCTAAAAAATCACTCGATTTTGGTCAATTAAAAAAATAGTACTAACAATTTTCTAATTTGAAATAAGGCGCAAAAGGTTTGATGTAAATCGACACAGTAGTTTTCGAGAAATATTGATCATCGATTTGAAAAATGTAGTTTCGAGAAAAACGCGTTTAAAGTTTCAAGTCAAGCTTACACTTATATAAAATGTTCATTTTTTAACGCCTGTAACTCTGTCATTTTTAATTGGATTACCTTGAAACTTGCACAGAATATTCTCGAGATGTTGTACTTAAAGAAAATGTAGAAAGTGAAAAATCGATTTTTTGAAAATTTCTAACTGAGCATGACTCCTTAACAAATCTTTCGTTTTGAATTCGCGCATCAATCACCGCAACACCACAAGTGTTAGATTTATCGCTGTCGACGCTCGAGTATAATTCGTGCCGATATTCCCCGATTCGCGTAAACGATTTTCGTGACCGCCCATATTGTTTCGTGCACGGCACTCGCCATTACCACGTCGCGGCTCTCCAATGTCCACCGTGTGTAATCGTGTCCTGTGATTTTTTATTGGATCATATTTTTATTAATTCATTGTTAAGGATCTGAACGATAAACTGTTACGGCCAACTTCGGTGTTTTTTGGCGCTAACACCACCTTCATTCCGTATCCTTTTCAGGATAGATTTAGCTATCCTTGGGCGGTCGTTTCAACCCAATGATCGACTCGGCCCGCGATAAACTCGCATCGTACATAATACTGAATATTGATTTTTTTATAATTTTCACATGAGTCTACTATAAAGATTTTGGCTGAATCTTACACTTTTTACCGTATCATTGGTCACGTATTTGTAGAATAATAAGAAATAAGGAATTTTCAAAGACCTGATTATCTAAACGTAAGATCTATTGACCGACCACATCTTTATCTGCCATATTCTATTACAATTTTATTTGACGACATCATTAAAAAGGAATAGATCACGTCTTGCGAAAAGTTCTTGTAATTTTTTTAAAGAGTGTAACAAAGTAATAGATTTTTTTAACTAAATAACTTTATTCCTCAAAATAATTTGTTAACCCTCGAAGACCAAACTATATTATCCCATCGTTTCGACCACACATGTGTTGGCGTAACCAAGAGCATTCTTTTGCCTGTATCTCAAATATATAAATAATGTAGCCTCAAATCTTTTAGTAAAACACCACAGCCCTAACTTTTCATCCTCTACTATTCAGAAATGCCTGGTGTCTTTTGGACGAACTGGTTACCGTAACCCAGTGTGGTCTTTGAGGATTAATTCTGCACACGTGTGATGTGAATTTAAAAGAAAACGACTTACTGCTCTAAAAATTTAATCCAAACGCATGTCTACGTTACATAAATATGATATTCGCATTATGGGTTGAAATGGACTCTACATCCACCATGGTGGCCCTCAAAACGAATTGTTAGATGGCGAAACAGTTGATTCAGCTACCACTCTGCAACCACAACGAAAAAAATCTACCACACAACATTCATCCATATTACACAGAAAATCTTTCTGTTTATGAAAACATTAATAACATCTTCGTACATGAGAAAAGCATTACGTAGACGCGAAGAAAAGGGAAACATTTAATAAATTACAATCTATCTCTTTTCAGTTCTGTAAAAAACACGGCCGCATAACTCTTAACTTTTTTCCCGATGAAAAGAAAATGGAGAACGTTGCGCGCCGAGCCTAGCTGCGAAAGAATTTTTTCGCTTGGGGGGGGGGGGTGGACCATCGCGAACGGAATATAAATCTCGATTTCCTCGGAGCGTCGTCGTCCGGAGGGGCTTAGAGCACTCAATGCCTCCAATAAATCCGCAGTGTAATCGAGTCTTCGCGTCGAACATCCCGGATTAGCCACTCGTCCGGTATCTACATTGTTCCGTCTAGGAACGTGAAATCCGCAGGAATTTTTGGCCCTCCCGATCCAGGGGATGAGAGCACTGGGGAAAAGGTCAATATTGTCGGAAGAAAATTGGCCGCGGCTAGGCGGCGAGCTCTCTTTCCTCGCCACGAAAGAGCACGTATTCGAGAGGAGGTTTTGACACAATACACACTCACACACACGTACCGTGGGCGACCCTCACGACAAGCCGTGCGTTTCGACGAATCGAGACGCCACGCGATGCCTTTTCGAGCACTGATTGAAAATAAATCTTTTCAACCGTTTCTCGACCGGCCGCGAATCTCGCTGGTTAACACCGAATCCCTCTTCGATCGTAATGGCCCAGGTCTGTCATGTTGTGGTTCTCGGCGACTAGTGACTTAAGTGACTCGCGAATAATCGACGTGTCAATAGAAGACTCGTATAAAATGGAATTTGTGTTAGTAAAAGTATTTTTATAGAATTAAGTGCAATATAATCGAATATTGACGAGGATAAAACTGCGTCGACACTATAGAGGGTGTTGATAAAAATGTGGGACACTTTTACAGGGTGGATTCTACACGTCGAACTAAAACGAAAATCAAGAATGATGAAATTGACTTCAAGGTTTCTGTTGCGGTATCTAGCGATAATCTCACGAATTAAACACTGCTCGTTGGTAAATTAATACCGCGGAGCTCGTTTGAAAGATGATCTGATGGTGAATGGTATTATGTGTTTTAAATGATTGACACAACTTAGTAACACACTTATATTTTAATATAAACTTAACGTAATGTATATATGTGTACTGCTTGTTTTCTGACTGATCGATGTGTTTTTGCTGACGGTTGAATGTGTTCTGCCGAATGAGGGAATGTATAGGTGCTTGCTGGAACGGATCGACTCTTGATTGGTGGGAAATGCAGAATTTTGGTTGGTATAGGTGATTCAAGAGGTGGTACTATGAATTGGAAAAAGTGGGGTTTGGTGTATGTATTGTTACTTGGATTCCTAAAAATCAGCGCCGAAGTATAAGGAAGGACCTTAAGGACTGCGAATAGTTTGCACGTGATGTGCAACTGTCCAGGAATCTCTGTTTATGACGGTTTGGTGACCGTGTCGACGGCCCAAGACGAACGTTGCGACAATTGCCTACCTGCATTAGGTCGCAACAGTTTCGTTTCCGAATTATTAATTATTGACAAGACGGGGAAAGTACGCGTCGAATAGTCTGACACTGCGATTTATACTACTTACAACAGTCGATTCGCAGTTGTTACACGGTATCGATTAGAGATCACGGTTTTGAACGTGTGATAAAGACACACGGGTATTTTACGTACACGTGCATCGGTACGTGTAATTTTAAGTAGACGAATTAATGTGCACGTGAAATACACGTAAAATAGGGACCCCTAGTATCGATCGATGGCCTAGTTAAATTTAGAATGAAATCCAATCAAATGACTTACACCAACACGTGAAACAATTGAACAGCGCGCCTCTCAAGTAGAATAACCGACCTTGTCAGACACATTTTACGCACATTTCGCTCGTGTTTTCAATATTCGTCATAGTTTTGCATGTAGAATTCACTCTGTGAAAGAGTCCCACATTTTAATTAATACCCTGTATAGCAAAGCAGTATTGTATAACAAATTGTTACGTGACTTTGCTACACAACATGTTTTTATCATTTGTTAGAAGGTTATACCTTCTGGACAAATCTGTAGCAAGTTTGTATAACATTTCGCATCTCATTATTAATAATAGTATCACATGTGATGGATAACACATAACTTGCTGTTCACGTAACACGGAAAATGTTATATGACATTCTGTTAGAAGATCATATTCTACAAAATTTTTTTTCTGTATTTCTAACAAATTTTATAACTTGCTGTATAATGTGTTATACTATACAGGGTGGGCAATAACTTAATAAACAAATATTTCTGTGAACCTTGTAGTTTCAAAGATATCTGAAGTGGTAATAGTTATTGCCCCACCCTGTATAGTATAGAATGTAGACGCAGCTAAAGCACCAATTACCTGGTTTAAATTGACATGCGAATTGTAGATATAAAAAAGAATTACGTGAGTTTGAAAAAGGATGATTAACGAAATACAGCAATGTAAAATAGGATATTTAGGATAAAATACGAAAATACTACATACACATATATATTATATATGTATATAAAGCACTTCAGTTAATTGAATGCAAGGCGAGAGTTTTAATATTATTTTCGTAATATATTTTTAACAATTTTCTTAATAACTTTGTAGTATGTTTTTTATTTTCAAAACTGTGCAGAGTACTTTAAATTTTGCAACGAGAATTAAACGTTTAATTGATCAGTTATGTTGAAATTTTTGAAAAAATGTTGACTAATTTGATTGATGTGAAACCAGAAAGTAGGAAATGCAATATATTTTTGTCAAGCAATGATAACATACACTTTTATAGGAATTTTAATTAATATTGTATTTGTTATTTTTAAAATTCACGTTATATAATTTAAGTAATTATTTTAACGCGCGATTGCTGATAATACCAAAATAACTAGCGTTTCTTCGTGAACTGAGCAGACTCGATCGATATGATTTATTTTCTGCTATTAAACTGTCACGGGTGTAACGGTGTAATATAGTATTGTACAGACGCTGTGTAAATAAATTATTTTAACCTGGGAAGCGTAAAAGGTTACCTGTTACACGGCTTATTTACGAGTTGCTCGTTATAATTCTTCTCAGAATTTAATTAACCTTTTAATTAGAGAGGATAAGTAAAGACGTCATTTGCATTCGCTTACATTTCCTGATGCTTGTTCCTTCTCTAGTTATTTACTTCAGTGTCCGATTATTTAATTACGCAACCGCATTTGCAATCACGTGATGTTTTTTCTGGCGAAGAACCCAATCAATTTCTTGAGCACATATTACTCTTGTACAACAAATGGATCTTCAGTTTTACACGTTGTTTATATTTGCCTGATACAATCACTGTGAAACATTCTCATTTTGTTATTAATGTACAATAGATGTTAATAAATTAAACAATTACAGTAGAAATGGTAATGAAAATAAATGTTTTGAACAAATGTTCCAAGTACTCGTCAATATCGATACTTTTTAATCGTCCATATAGTAATAAGATCCACCAACCTCTTTTATACATCTGTAATTATGTAATGCGAATACAGATAGAAAATTATATTTCCTCATTTTAAACAATGACACCGAGCTTGTAACTATTTATTTTTTTGGTAACAATATTCATCCTCTTAAAGGAACTAATATTACCTGTTGCTAAATGCAAGAGCTCAAAGTTAACATTTGACAAACATGTACATAAGACAATATTAAATAATTCTGCCTCTTTGAGCACAGCGGTTAGAGCACTCTAGACTCTAGACTTTAGTAAGGCGGTATCGATGTAACCTACAAGTACCTACACCCTACACGTCCTACACCGTAGACGCTAACTAACACATGCGAGTTGATAGCCACAATACTTGGGATCTAATAACGAAGGCCTCGATGTCGTGAATCTCGACAACACCACTCTTACACAAAGAAATTAAACTTCTGTATCCACGACTGATACTGTTGTTTATGAACGTAACTCTAAACTTATACGAACAGGTATTTACCTATGTAAGTATTGGAGCTCTAAAACACAAATAATGTCCACTGAGTGAACAATCTATACGACGTTCGACATTTTGTGGTTAGCCAGTCGGACTGTCTGACGAATTATACTCGCTACCAAATACTTTGTCGGGTTGGAATGATTCTCTGATTGTTAGAATACTTTATGAACTATTACTACTCCTTCACTATCGAACACATTGGTGGACACGTTTGAAATTGAGGTAGTGATAGGATGTGGTAATTGAAGTATAATTTCCTAACATATATTCACCTGCATGTAAATATGAAATATTGTTAGCGTTAATATTAAATACTGATGTATTTCAAAACTATACTCGAAGTCATTGAATACTTCTCAGTATTAAGAAACTATGGTTGAAAGAAAATGTTCATGTACGATGCCATTGGGTAAATGCTTCTTTAGGGAAGTGTAAAGGGAATCCTTTCTTTAATTCGTTTCCGTCTGCTTTTCCTTCTTTTCTTTTCTTCTTTACTTGTTACAGTTGCCATCTTGAATACTGACGATGTTTAATTACGCTTCCTTTCTCTGTCTACTGTACATTTTTGCTACTTCAGTGGGTTTAATTAAAATCTTGCTAGATCTTAACATTTTGTACTATGTTACGTTGGGATTAAAAAAATAAGAATAATTGTAGAGGTGTTCCTCAAAAGCATTAATTTAGAAATTTTTGATAAAGTAATGTGTAATTGATACTAAGTTTATTTATACAGTCTAAATAAATATGAATTGCAGTGAAGATCATATTTCTTATTCTATTCTACACATTTAACACATTGATGATAATATTAGAATACAACGCCAGTAAACATTTCATGTACAATTAATATTAGAACATACTCATGGAACCCTCTACAACATAAGATACAAAATAAAAGATACAAAATATGACAAGTTATAATTGATAACACAGCTCAATTCCATAATTTCATATATTTCATTCTCATAGACATGTATATTCTGTATAGGAAAACTTTCATTTCAGTGTAATTCACATAATTTAGTAATTAAGCACCTCTGTATTTTCACAATGAAAATTGTTTCCAGAATTGTATTTCCAGTGCAAATTGACGGCACTGATTTGCTGAACTATTTGAAATCTACCGGCTCTTAAGCCACTGATGGGCCTTGGGGGGGAGTAGCGAAACTCCCTCCTCCCGGGAGAAACGTTCCAAACTAAACTAGGTCTGGGTTACGTAAGAAATGGGTTATGTAAAGAACTCTCAGAGTGAAATAGAAATAAAGGTTCAATCGGCTGTTTTACGACGTCTAGCACATATAACACTGATGCTCGCTCTGTGAAAGCAGATCCAGGAACTGCACGGGATAACTCCGCGTCAATTAAGTGGGGAAACATGCTCTATTAAGCTAGGAAAACTGTATCAACCTCTCGAAAATTGCATATAGGAATCTTTACCGATGACTTCAAAGCTGATAGCGTACCAGTAATTTCAACATACAGAAACACAGTACTGACTGCTCTTGATAGCTCTGATCCCAACCTCTATTTCGACCATCTCCTCTACTGAAACATTAGAGCTTCCAAAATTGCCCTCTAGGTCGTGACAGTGAAATGAAGATTCCAACGAGTCGACTGTAGTCGAAACTGTGAAATCTAAGGCCAATGATGTTGAATTTACAGAACTCAACAGCTACGACCCGAATGGAACATGTATAGCAACGATCCCCGTTTATAGCAGCCATGAACCTTGTACCTACTAACCGTCCGGTGTGAACCGTAAAGTTACGAGGTTGGATATATCGTGATCTCGGCTGGTGCCGACTTGCATGATTCTGGGCCCTAGAATCTAGGGGGTCGTTGTTATCGGACCACGTGATCCGGGTAGGATTTTCGCTATCGTGGTGTCACGAGGGCGCGGTGTTCGGCCAGTATCGCCTCCAGTGACCTCTATATAGAGCCCAAGAACGGGGGAACGGGTAGAACAGTTGCAGCTACAATTCGAGTATTTGTATTCATTTGCATTCGGTGTCGCGAATTAAGGAACGAGTAAAGCCCGGTTATTTACGCGTCAATAATCTCAGCGTAATTCCCTCGGCGGAATTTCTTTGAGGGACAAGCGGGGGCAGTAGGGAAGCGGGGGGGTTCGTTGCATGGTAATGGGCGTTCCCGACTGCGAAATTACTTCGGAGGCAACACTTTTTGCAATTCCAACGGCGGAACTACGATCTTCCTAAAATGCACTTAATTAGCCGGAAGATCGGCTTCTTATCGCGTTCCTCCGAGGGAACGTCAATCCACCTTAAGTGCCCATAAACTTACAAAGGATCACACCTTGGCGACTCTCGGCACTGATGTAAAAAGGTTAAGAGATGCCATTGCTTTGGACATGCGTTTAACGTACGTTGCAGAAAATTATCGACGTGATGGATTAACGAAACTTTCGTGTTCGAGATAATGATCGAAAGAATATTCATCGTTCGTTTGTAAGTTTATATAATTGTTACATTGGCCTATGGATAGAATTCTGGGGACCACGTCTTGGTAATTTTGAATAATACTTAATGATAATTAAATTTAAATTTAAATATTGTATTCGAATTTACCAAGACGAAGTTAAAATTTAAAATTACATTTACTTATTTAATCCTCAAGTGTACGAGTGGAGAGTTCTCAAACGGAATAGCAATACTAGCCTGATGGGTCCCACAGACCCAAAGTGCACTGAAGGATTAAATTTGGTTTAATTATTTAAATTTAATTGCTTATAAGCGGTCACTCATGGATACTTAAATAAAGAAATACGATAAATGAAAAGTACTACTTAAGTAAAATAATGAATTGATAAAGGAAGGTAATGTACAGTAGTCAAGAACTTACTGCTCACCCTAATACTTCATATAGTAAAGTATAAAAAACACTTAATTTGAATTATTGAAATTAGACCATTATTCAACAAAAAGTGAAAATAGCTTTGTATGAAACAGAATATTATATAAAAATAAAGAACCTTTTGTATCAATTTAATAATACAAATAATTGTAACAATAAGAATAAATTCTTTTCACGTCAATTTTGTAATGTAATTATTAAAATACACGGGCTCTCAGAATCACGTCGTAACTTTTCGCCGTTAAAATGTTGCGACATCAAATGATACGTGAAGAAAAAAACACAGCACACAGGATAAATGTTGTGATATGTGAAAAATTAGCCACACGAAAGTAATTAAAAAAGTTGATACGTCTGTTTGTGTTAGTCCTTATTGATAAGTTTTTTTTTATTTAAAATTGACTTATCAATTTTTTTAATTACTTTCGTGTAGATAATTTTTCACGTATCACGACATGTATCCAGTGTGCAGTATTTTTTTCTTCGTGTATCATTCGATATTGCAACATTTTAACGGCGAAAAGGCACGACTTGCACGGCACAACGTAACGCAATCAGAGAGCAACTGGAGCTTGCAACGGGATACACCTAACCGCACAGGTATATGAGTGTAAATACACTTGATCTCAATTCCTGCTACCTCTTGCAGTTTAGCAGTCGGCATTGTTAATATGTGACAATGGATGAAATTGAAGTCGAATCGGTGTGCGTTTGTAATTTCAGTGCACCGTGGTGTGTCGCGTGTTCCCTCTTCGCAGTCTGAAAACCGATTAACTACGATCTGCAGAGAAATCAATTTCGCGGGAGAATTAAATGCATGTTTCTAATTATATTGTTCACAAATGGCCATAGAACGTCGAACTTAATAAACTGTAATAAACTCTAATCAAGTATTTATATCTATGGTTTGGAATTTCATAGAATTCTTAATAAGATAAATAGGTTTTTGTTTGACTTTGGATTATATGGATTATTTCATAAAAATTTGCATCTGCGGTCGAATGATAATTCCTTAACAAGTGGTTCGAATTTAAGAACGGTTTACCTTTTGCAGTTGGTTTTTAAGCGCGATCTGAATGAGATTCTACGAAAGGGTATTCTAACGTCGCTAAATATGGGAAAAATTATCCCCTGTATTCCTACAGGGATAAAATTAAATGCCTGCGCCAGCATTCAAGATTACGATGATACTAAGCTCATATTATAGGGGCTTAGCGAGCGCTTTAAAGTTAAATGGCCCGCTGAAGTCTATTCACCTCGTTGCATTCAGTAAATGTTCGAAATGTTTACGGATCCCGGTAATTGATATAGGATAAAATTTCATTGGTATATTCGTTGCCTCAACGACTTTGTGATGCTATTAATTGCGATAAAAGGTAAATTCTTATTGAAACTCTTCAACTGCACAAATGTCCTTTCGTTAATGGATTAACAGATGATGAATTAAAACATGGTCTTTTGTTAAATTAATAAATTATCCTAATGAAAAATGTGAAATGTTCTATAACAGAGAAAATATTCATAAAAGTCTGACTTCTACTTCAATTTGTGGTTACTGCTTCGAGTAAGGCGGTAAATTGAATGTTTTGTATTTATTTTAGGCAATTGTATAGGAATTTAGCTGTGTATTGAAGTACAATCTAATTGAATAATTTATTGCTCTAAGTTAATAATTATTGAAATAACGATAAGAATAGTGCCGGTTGGACGTAAGGGACAGTAGATTGTTTTTTGCGGTACATGAAACTATATTTTTAACAAATATGGTAAGAAAATACAGTTTAGTCACCGTTTGTATGAAAATAGTAACTACATTGAAATTTTGTTTACTTATATCTACTGTTACTGAATACGGGAGTAATTAAGCAATACTGAGGTAGCGAAGATCGTTGGAAGCCATTGGATCATTGGAATTCAACATTATTTCTCTTATCAGTTCACAGATTATTATAATCGATTCGGAGGTTACTTCGCATTCCATATATCATAGCGGTCGTGAATAGCCAGCAAACCATTTAGGTTTCGCGGGTATTTCAGGATGATACCGACTTATTAATGACAGCTATTCATTATCAACCGAATATTTGTCAGATCAGTGCAGTTAAGGGTATAATCGCATTAGTATGCGAAACATTGCTAGATAAACTGTGAAAAGAGGAGCAGGCATATGTAGGTATGTGCTGTTACACAATTAACAAGATTGTATTTCTCATAATCTTTTATAATAGTGGCTCAATATCTGTAAAAGTTATCAACTTTTCGTAGTCAAGCACAAATTATCTGTAAAAATTAAGTGTGTCATAACGTTTATTAGTAATTAAACATTTTAACAAAATAATTTGAAAATTGTACACTGAGAAATTGATTTTAATAGTCATACAAGATTATTTTATAAAAATTTGATGAAGATAAGTTTCTACGTGACTTTTAAGATGGCTTTGTCTTATACACGTGCCTCATATATCCTTTGATTGTAATAAAAAAAATCTGTTACTTGACATTTTCAGATTTTATTTAACTGCTTCCCAACTTTTGAACGGTAGTATATGTGCATACGGACACAAACAGGTAACGTTCGAATATTTTCGAAAAACAATTCGACTCATACAGAATTCCAAATACCTATAATTACACTTTCTAACTCAGTATGCATTCACTACAGGTTCCGAGAACAGCCGAATAGTGGCAAGCACTTTGTAAGTACATGAAATGATACAATTCGTTTCCATTTGATTCATATGCAATCGAAGAAAAAAGTATTCATACACTAGTGACTCTTACTGCCAATTGATAACTCTATTTTCACTATAATATTTAGTTAATAATTACTTACTTCCAAGTATACAAAAACTGGTTCCGTTGATATTAAAGTATAGCCCGATGGAGATCATTTTAAATCTGTTGTTACACTAGAAACATTATTGTCAATTGACAGTAAAACTCGTCGTTGTATGGATACTCTTTTCTGTCACTATACATAAGTAGAAATTGAACTTGGTCCTATCACTAGCGTCAACTCTGACCTAAAACAGAAATCCCGTGAAACGACCTCTCGTGGCAAGATCCACGAAGATGTAGGCGAACTTAGAAAGCGTTCCGCCTCTCTAGTCGGCCGTGAACTTCTGAACAGATGCTCATACATCTTTTGTTTGCTAACGATCGCGGACCTTGCCTACACGGAACACGATCGAAAACGGTCCGTTCTCAATCAAACTCATAACGGGACTAGTGATGGGCACCATCGAATAAATTAAACTATCGACTAATGACTATTTAGTCGTAACATACTATCGACTATTTAGTCGATAGTTCTTAGTCGACTGAAATTTTGCTTTATAGGTTATGTATCGATTATGTCGTCAACTTTTCAGCACCATTGGTGTATTTACCTTTTAGAAATGTATTAGTTCATAGATAGAATTTCAAAAATATAAGTGGTAAACAAGTTTTCTTAAACAATTACTAATATTCGATTTTTTGTAAGATATTTAATATTGGTACTTAAAAAATTAACTGCTCTAAATTTTTTATGTAAATCAATTAGGTTATAAGCAATAATTTGTACAGTTCTTGGTAATGCATAAAAAAATATATGACAAAATTGCAATTGGTATGCATCACGAAGAAAATAATCAAGATCCAGTCAATAGCGATCAATAGCTCGATAGTTCGAGCGAGTCTCTTGAAGCGACCAAATTTAATCGACTAAAGTAGTCGCTTCAAGCGACTAATATTAGCAGACTGAAAGTAGTCGCTTCAAGCGACTAATATTATTCGCCTGAAGTTAGTCGCTTCAAGCGACTAAATAAAGTAGTCGACGATTGAAGAAATTAGTCGACTGAAAGTAGTCGTTGGTTACTATCGATTTTACGATAGTTTTTAGTCGATTGTGCCCATCATTAAACGGGACCCATGGACGAAGACAAGCTTACAGAAGACTAACTAACTAAAAGATGAAAGAGAAAGGACGTTATCGCTGCGACAAGTGGTTTCCGTACTGCTTTCGAGATCCTTGGGAGAACGAGCAGTAAATTTTACATTCCATGAAGATCCTATCTCTACGATTAGAGTGGATTAATCATTTTTGCGGAGTACACGAGAAAGTTGCATTTCCTTCTGTAGAAAGGAGAAGCGTAAATTATATGCATCCATGTGTAATGTCTTTCTCTGAATTCTGACGTTTTCTTACTTCCATTGGATACGAAGGATATTTTAACCTTTTAGGCTTAAGACGACGATCTGTCATTATTGACTGTTATCACCAAATTGTAATTGTTTGTAAATCGAAATAATACGAATTCGGTAAATGACACTGGACGAAACTATTCTATACGAGTGTGTTTTCTTTCTTTGTTCTATCAGAAGAGACAAATTATTATGGAATTTTGACCCTTTCATTGCTGAGCTCATATATCGTACGGGCACGCCGGAAAGTACAAAATTTTTGATCCCGTACAATCGTTTTCAAACATAAAAACATATGCATTTTTTTGCAGAATCTCATAAATTTAATTAACAGCGGAAGAGTTCAAGGTTTCAGTGTTTTTCTTATAAAAATCACTATTTCATTGGAATTTAAAATCTTTTACTTCCAATGCCAGGATACTTTTTGTTACAATTATTTAGTTTCCTTTCTTAGGACAAAGTACTTTCATCTGAATTTGATCAGACATTTCCACGTACCTACTCTTCTGATATCAATTCCTTGCATTAATCATTTACAATTTGTTTTATAATGCCCGGAAATTTGCATTCAGCAAACATTGACTTACTTTGAAAAATTTCAAATATTATATGATTTCGAAAGAGGATGTAAAAT
Source organism: Dufourea novaeangliae (assembly GCF_001272555.1). Lineage (NCBI taxonomy): Eukaryota > Metazoa > Arthropoda > Insecta > Hymenoptera > Halictidae > Dufourea > Dufourea novaeangliae. The sequence continues at coordinate 3,120,771 of NW_015373885.1, read as the reverse complement.
TCTATCTTTCAATTTTTCCTTAATATTCTACTGAAATTTCTTGACTTTTTAGTTACAACCACACAGAGCTTTTTGCTTACGCAATAGCTCGCGCGTCTATATTGCTAGCAATTTATTGCTAATCGAAGCTTTTTCTAAGCGAGAGTTCGCTGAAACGAACGCGAAAGTAAGCCACGTAAGAACGCGGTGTAATTTACAGATCGCATATTAGATTCCAATTTGCTTTTCGAGCATAACGCCGTTAGTTCGATGATATTCACTTACGGTACAACCGGAAATTGAATTTTCCGCTTACGTTGCCGGTAATGTCGCAGATGGTTTCGGTGCGACCGACTCTGGCCATATTTCGATATCGATATAGTTTGTACATTTCTTCCACGATACATTTAATAAAATACGATAACATATATGGATACAATTCTACGTCTTTGAGAAATGTTACATTACCCACAAAGCGATACTAAACTGCGGACGTTATGCAAATTTACAGTTTTGGACACTGATATAAGGGTCATTCTACGTCAACTGGGACAAAAAATTTTTTATCACCTCTTCGATTTTATTGAAGTTTTTTTTACGTGTTCTGTATGGCGTAGAAACACGCGTGATTTCTTTTTAGATTTTTAAAATTAATATTTCAGGAAATATAAACGATTAAAGATTCTACAAAATCCTTAAAACTGGAAATCCGGTTACATTGAAACATCAATATTTTCAGATCTGTTTAGTTTACGTACTTTATCTTGAGCTCATTTGAAAGTTCTTGAACCGCACCTTCATTTGGTACACATTAAGTTCAGTAACGATAAGGTATTACATTTGTTACAAACACATATATAATGACATGAAATTTTCGAAACTGTTACACCTCGATAACGTTTTGAAATAAATATGACGTTATTCCTTGATTTATCCTGTACCAATATGGTAAGTTCCAGGATAGGGAAACAATGAAGTGTATTTTAAAATAAATAATTAACCGTGCCATAGACGCAGCGCGCCGAAGGTGCTGCGCGTTTGGGCGTATGGCAATCAGAAGTGAGTGTACGAACGGTTTCTTGGATGACATTTTCAAATTGTTTGATGTACTTTAAGGCACTATGTGTATGGTAAAATGGCCTCTTATACAGTAAAATATGGTTAACTCCTACATTATTCAGAATGCCACAATAACCCATCGTCCAAATTTTTAACAGTTAAAATCCGTTATTATACCTTCGTCATATCATATACTCGTAATGTAACGTGTGTATCGTAATACAACTATATGTAAATATTCAACATTCCAGTATTTCAAATAAGATTTATTTTATTATACTTTACCTGAATGCTGTTAGATGAATCCTGCTCGTACCACGCCATTCACGCATTCACGGATATTTTATGTTAATGTTTTTTAGTACTTTTTTTATAAATGTGCACTATATGTTCTTCTGTGTCAGTTGAAAACTTCTTGGCTATTAATTTATTGTGTGAAACTGGTTTAAACTAATGAAATCCATGAATGTCATCCAAGAAACCGTTCGAACACTCACTTCTGATTGCCATACGCCCAAACGCGCAGCAACTTCGAGGCGCTGCGTCTATGGCATGGTTAATTATTTATTTTAAAATACACTCCATTGTTTCTCCATCCTGAAACTTACCATATTGGTACAGGATAAACCAAGGAATAACGTCATATTTATTTCAAAACGTTATGGAGGTGTAAATGTTTCGAAAATTTCATGTCATTATATATGTGTTTGTAACAAATGTAATACCTTATCGTTACTGAACTTAGTGTGTACCAAATGAAGGTGCGGTTCAAGAACTTTTAAACGAGTTCAAGATGAAGTCTGTAAACTAAACAAAACTGAAAATATTGATGTTTGCATGTAAACGGATTTCCAATTTGAAGAATTTTTTAGAATATTTAATCGTTTATAGTTTCTGAAATATTAATTATCTTTATATAAAAATCTGAAAAAAATTCCGCGTGTTTCTACGCCATGCAGAACATGTAAAAAGAACTTCAACAAAATCGGAGGCATGATTGAAAAGTTTGATAGAATTTTCTCTCCTGTACTACGGTTTCTAATATGTTAATTAAAACACATAAATACTATTCAATTATCATTGAATTTTTATTTTTCCCAAAACTGTGAACCTCAAAACTGCACAAACATCCACAGTCTAGTGATGCCGCTTTAATATTCAAGTATCTCTAATAATTATCTCTAAATAAGTAGCGTTTTGAACCACAGCCGGTCAAATTGTAATATAACGATAAATTACGATTCTCTCAAAAGGCGAACACGTGTTTATGTTATTTGAGAACGAATGAAAATCAGGATGAAACGAAAATTAAGCACCCTGTCAAGGACGAATGAATGGAAACTGTATGTGCAAAGTTGGTAGAGTAACTTCAGCATGCTACTCTATCTGGGGTTACAGAAAGCATATATCACTGCTGGTAACGGCAGAGTTTACGAACGAAACAGAACGATTCTATCCTAGACCCGAATCTACTGCCATTGATCGTGTATCCAATTAAATAACACTACATGCCTGTCAAAACTTTATTAGTACACTTCGTAGTATTCCATCTTGTGGTATCAATTTTTAAATAAATCTTATACAATTACTTCTTACGGAATCCAGTGTAGCTACAGATTCTATAGTACTATCCTCTCGCTGCAGTATTGGAAGGACTGTACCGCCTGCTTTGTCGTTTAAAGGCCGTTAGCTACCCCTGCTGAATGCAAAAGCCTATGTGTGTGACAGAGGCAGAGCGTAGTAACAGTTGTTACTGTGTAACTAATTATCGAATCACTTGATTTTATAGTGCAAAGTAAATCACACATTAAAGAGATTAGGTTAAGAACGACGTAGTTAAAAATTCGCTGTTAGTTACACTGCTGAACGAGTTAACCGTTGATTAAAGTTAATCGAAGTTGGTCGAAGTGAATCTAAAAGTTAAACGTTAGAACTTAAGGAATGGAAGTCAAGAATGTTAAAATTTCTAACCTTAACATTGATTAGATATGTATTGGAAATGTTTGTCCAATCACCATCTTAATAATAACGATAATAATAAAAATATACAGGCTACCACACAAAAAACGCACAACGCAACAAAGTCAGCCACGCAGCGAACTGCGTATATTTCAATATACCCGGTGTCCACAAATAAAAATATGCGACAGAACATCATAGTCTAAATATCTTTTCCCACAATATGTAAAATACCGTACACGCAATGACAAAGCCATTTTGTGTCAACCTTTTTTGGCTCATCGCTCTCTATTGAAAGTTTTTTTTGTTCAGCGCCCTCCTCGGGTATAATATCCCTACTATCAAAATGTCCAAGTATAAAATAAAAAAAATAAAATTACTCGAACGCACCCACACCCTTTTTATTTCCCTAGCGCCTACATCGGGAACCTATGAACTAAGCGGATACTTCTCCAAGAAATTGTAAGTACAGTGATTCCTCGATGAACGCGACACGAGCAACAGCGTTGTTCCCACCACTGGGAGAGTCCCCCTGTGGAACCAATTAAGACGGAGTAATCAGAAGCTAAGTAGAGACTCGGCTTCGGGAAAAAAGAAACAAATTTATGAAGGGCTAAAAATATTTCCGCCTTGTCATTAATTCTCCGAACTGGACCCTAGTATATCGCACTCATGGAGGCATTACTGTATGTCGTCTCACATTCAACAATCACAACAGCCACGTAATATTCCGTAATGATCAAACACATGAGCAGACTATAAAACATTAATAACTACTATACCCCCTAAATTATCGATCGTTCGCTCAAATCACCCTGTATAATTCTGAAACACAGTTTAATATCGTTTCTTCAATACGCCAACTTAAATGGCCGCTCCTACACGATTTGAACGTTTCAAAATCCAGGCTTCGTCAGTCCGCAAACTGGTAATTGACGAAAGTTTTTGAGCACAGAGTTTCCCGAGTGCAGAGGTCCGACACACGAAATACCTATTTCGGGTGCTCCATCCCACCCGGTAGATTTTAACGCGTCGCTATCCGAGCTCGCTGGGAAGGGTAGCATTACCGTTTTTAATTGGACCCGCTAATTGCGAGAGCTTAATGCGCGATTCCCGGATATCCGGAAGCGTGAAGATTTACGCAGCTAATTGGTTGCCTCCGCCAGGCTGTCCTCCTCGTGACGGGGAGGATACAGGAAACAGAGGAACACACCCATGACACGTTCGCTCATTGACGTTAACGAGCCGCCACGACTCAGATTGTTGTTACAACGATTGTTCCATCACGGAACTCTGGTCGACGTTACGTGAATAATCAAAGTTCGCTGTTACCATCCCGCTAATGGAAGCCTTTTGTGAAAGAAGCCCGCGCGAGAGCGGCGTTGTTTTTATTGAATTACCATCATGCTAACGTCCATTTTCCTCATCGTAATAAGATAACGCACGTTACTGTGGTGCACGGTGTCGAGTACCGAGCTGGCTCCGCGTAGATGGTTTCGACAGAATGTGTAACGAAATCGTTCGTGATAGAACTATCTTGGGTAATTAGATTGTAAAGATAGGGGAAGGTTGTCGAATTTAGATCATCGCCTAAGTTGGACTACTACTTGTCATGTGTGAGCAATTGGCAGCATGTGATAGACAATATGTGTATGATAGTGATGATTTTATTAATTAACGCAGTATAGAAGCAACACATATAGTTTATCATACGGCGCAAATTGCTTACACATGACAAGTTACAGTAGTAGGCCAAACCAGGATGGTCCAAATTCGGCAACCTTCCCCTCTACCTAATTTGTTGAAAATCTATGTTATTCGAGAGGGAGTCGTTTCTCGGTATTTATATGGCATACAGGGTGATAATAAAATTAAGGAAAATTTACGTGCATATACACTATCAGCCAAAAGTTTGGAATCATTATGTCAATGAAAAAGATAAGGATCTTTAGAAAAAATGATTTCCATTAAAGTAACCGAAGAAGTTTTATTTGTCAAAAAACTACTAAGCAACATTTTTTACATTTTGTCCCATTATTTGCACAGACAGGTGTCTTTCTACATTGTCGTTTTTTCGATAAAACCGCCCTTAGTTTTCATGGCAACCTGACATATTCTAGGCATTAGGCTCTGATATTTTAGCACTGGACTCTTACTGAAGGAACAAAAGAATCACTTCTTCCTATATAACCTGACACTGAAAAGAACCACGTGTTCCTATTGTATAATATAACAGTAGAATGTTTTTTCATATACAGGAGAGGTCACACCAAATGATGTTGTAAATTGGGATTATGGTTTATATAAGCATTTAGGAAACATAACATTGCATATAACCAAAAATGGAGCGAAATGGGATATTATTTGAATATGAATTTTTCTCGTTACATATTTTGACGTCTAGAGTCCACCCTGTGAAAATAGTCCAATTTTATATCACCACCCTTTGCATAATACCTCTTATAAGTATTTGTTCTTTCATCGAAGAAAGGTTTATTCGTTGTCATTTTACTGTTATTTATTCTTCTGCATAAATTTTACTTGCTTCGTGGCCTTTACTGTGAGGGAAACTTATTCTTTTGAAGAATTTGGAACGTGTTTGAATAACGTGAATCAAACATGGAGGTCAATTACTTATGAGCGTTAATGCATGGGTTGTTCTACATAAAATATTATACTCTGGTATACTCGTAGTATTTCGTACATCTATTTGCATACTTTGTTATATTTTTTCCGATGATAAATATTAAACCTACGCTAATAGTCGCCAAGTCACTTGTTACACATGTCTGGAGACTGCCTTAAATCATAGTTAAGATTATGTTACTTGATGAAGAATATTTACAATATAACGTATGTGTTTAGAATGTTTAAATAGTCATTTAGAGAACGTTATAGAGAATTTTACATTTGTCAAATGCAGCTGATGAAAACCAATTGAATGGAGTCATATCGGAACGTGATTCGTGCTGGGCCCCAATAGTTTAATTTATAACTTACTAGTAAGCCAATTGTATCATAGATACCAAATTACGATCACATATAAAGTATACCTGAATAATAAATATGGCAGAACAATTCCATACAAAGTAATATAAATTCCGTATGAAGCTTCATATGACAGCACTCGAGACACAAAGAGACCCAATGAAAAGAATCATCTCCTAGCAGAAAAGCCGATCCACTCTTTACACTTTTTAAAATCGTTCATCAATATATCTTTGATCGATTTGTATTCTTCCCTTGCCTATATAAATATTCAAAAGCGAGCAGTGAAATCAAGGCCCTCATTGCCACATTGCACGCAGCCCCTTCAGCCCGTTTCACATCGACTACTAACTGGTCTTGATATCAAGGGAAATACCCTGGCCCGATAATGAAACCATCGTTGATCGGCGTATGGAAACGCAATTTCCATGACCACTCGAAACACAGGCATGCATCTTACTGGTATACATGAAACGGGGACGGGCATTGATACTTGGCTAACAACGCGAAACGACTGCCCTGGCTCCCTGTTATTGCTTTTTCACGGTGTCCAAAAACGGCCGGCGACCCCTTTCATTTCAGCCTTCTCGTTTCAACGTCGCTGCAGTACAGGTTCACATCGTGAAACGCGATTGGGAACCTAAAAATGAACTTTCCGATTAATTGACGGGGACTGGATTATTCCGAGTCTGGCCGGGGCGTGGCGGGAATATGAACGTTTATTATTTACAATAAATATTCGCGTCAGATATCGAACGATAACGAGTAACCAAAATGTATTCGAACCCGACACCCAGCTCTCTATTCCATTCTGATTTCGCGATATCGAGGAATATATCGAACCTAGTAATTAAACCATTGCCCGATCGCCGCACGAAAACGCAATTTCCATGGGCGACGCCGCGCTCGAAATGTGTCTACGTGTGTATGCATGTATATGTACAGGGTGTCCCTACAGTGGATGACACACACTTCGGGAATTAATTCAACGGTTGACGATAACCAAAAAGGTTTATACATTTTATTTATTGTTAAATGTTCATGATTTATAGGAAGTTTGTATATCCTGTATTATATTGTCGGTTTGCAAGAAGAATGACACAACTAATGTGGGAACACGTCGAATTGGGGGATACATGCCGATTTCGATGCCATTTATAAATGAGATATGATTCACCGAAAAATATTTTACTCGGATTTTATATAGCCCTCAAAGTTCGGGGTTGAAAACATATTTTTGGAATATCTCGTGAACTACAGGGTACAGAAATTTTTTTTTCTGAAATTGTGTGTTTTTGAACGGGGAATGTTATTATATAAGTGATTTTTTAAAAAGATCATGTGTTGAAATGGTATATTAAAAATAAATTTTTATATACCATTTCATAACAGATAAATTTTCATTATAGACTTTTGTAAGACAAGTAAATTATTCAAGAAATCGATTAGACATTTTTTGTAGTAAAAAATCATTAATTATACAAACATTTAGCAATGTGAAGGTTTTGCGTGTTATAATGTACCTAATAGTGTTTAGGTTTCGAAGATCTTTAATAAAATATTGTTTTTTGGTATTGGTTACTATTAAAGGAGGGGTTAAGACAGCCCTATTTTGAATTGTGACTTGTTAAATATGTAGTATTATCTTATTGGGTAATTAAGTAACGTTGTTTCAGATAAAAATAATACACTTTTAAAGTTCATTTTTGCAGGTATCATGACATTAATGATTTTTAATAATTAACGATATCATAGTGTTAACAGGGTGAGAAAAAGATGGTTAACAGAACGGTAAAGTTGCGGTTCCCTCGTAAGGAAAGTCACGTAAAATGTTACGAGCCAGGGCTACGCGGCTGCGAAAGTTCAGGAATGGCGAGTTTGGTTTTTTGAGTTTGTTATGTGGACGAACCTGTGCCTATTTCATCACAGGGAGCCATTAGGAAAAATTTCCGTGGACGAACCTGAGCCTATTTCATCTCAAGGGAGTCACTAGGATTGTTAGTATCGGCCTCGTAACTTGAAGAATTTGGTACACTTCGAGCAATAAAAGTGTGCCTTTGTGGGTTTGCTATTAGCTGGGAATTTAGATATTATTCTAGAGTTGAAATGAACAACACTGAGTTAGAAACATATAAATGTATATAAAGTATTAGGTGTACAAAAAAGTTCTGAGCTTTTTTTCATAAAATTCAATCTTTATTCAAAAAAGAACAAAAAAATATTAATCAGCGAAATATTCCCCGTTTGCATCAACGACCTTTTGCCATCTTTCGGGTAGCTTGCGAATTCCTTGATGATAGAAGCTCACCGGTTTGGAAGCGATAAAGTCATCAATGCATTTTCTTATTTCTTCAATTGTCACCAAGTGTGTATCAGCCAAATGATGTTGCAGCGACCAGAATAGGTAATAATCGGAAGGCGCCATGTCTGGGCTATACGCCGCGTGCAGGAGAAGTTCCCAGCCTAACGCAAAGATATGGTCCTGAGTCACTCTCGCAACGTGTGGTCGAGCATTGTCATGCAATAAGATCACTTTACGACACCCTTGGCCAGTAAATGGCCTCTTTTCTTCCAATGCATCGTGCAAATTGGTCAATTGTTGTTGGTAGCGGTCTGCCGTGATTGTTTCACCCGGTTGTAGCAATTCGTAATACAACACACCTTTCCAATCCCACCAGATGCAGAGCAAAACCTTCTTGGCGTGGATATTGGGCTTCGGCGTCGATGTCGAAAGTTGACCAGGTTCAACCCATGATTTTCTACGTTTAGGGTTATGATAAAGAATCCACTTTTCATCGCGTGTAATGATTTTGTGCAGAAAATCTTTTTTCCGGAACTTCGAAAGCAAAGTGAGTGCAGTGTCACGCCGTCGATTTTTGTTGTCTTCGGACAATTCATGCGGATCCCATCTGCCTTCCTTCTGAACCTTTCCCATCGCATGTAAACGTACGGAAATGGTTTGCTGTGTAACGCCAAGCTGTTCTGGAAGCTCCTTTTCAGTTTGCGCAGAGTTTATATCCAACAGTGCTTGCAATTCGTCCGTTTCAATTTTTTGAGGGCGTCCAGCATGCGGTTCATCTTCAAGACTGAAATCTCCTTGGCGAAATTTTTTATACCATATTTTCCATGTACTGTGACTTACAGCGTTCTCTCCACATGCAGCACAAATCATTGCAGTTGCTTCAGCAGCATTTTTGTTCAGATGAAACGCAAAGTGGATGGAAAATCGAATATGCTCTTTTGTTATTGCCATCGTGAACACTACTGATTTTTGAGGTTATGTGCATCAAACGCCAAACCGTATGGCATCTTAGAAGGCCAAATGTCAACGTTTTAAAACCGCAAAAGGGCGGGAAGATATATAAAATTTAAACTGTTATTTCGGTTGTATGAAATCTAAAGCTCAGAACTTTTTTGTACACCTAATATATTCAAGAAAGTAAAGGTTTTACAAATGTTTATGTAAGTTGTGGTCGTGGAAGCTAATTCCAACGTTCTCGATTTTCACAGGCTGAGAAATGCGGGGGCCTGTTGTATAGAGTTTAGCTTACTTTTTAAAATGCTTGAAAAGGACTTTAATACCCGATCTCACTAACTAGATGTCTGGTATGAGTATGACCCGCGGATGAGCTGTACGCGTCCCTTTTTATACCCCGAAAATCGAGTCTAAAAGTAGTGGGGGTCACGCCTTTTCCTCGACGGAAACTGTTTTCCAAGAAAATCTGGCCACGCCACAATACCCCGCGGGTAACCACGTAATCTGGCCCGTTGCATTCCCACTCCCGATAGGGTTTAGAGGTCACGAGAGTGTCTTCGTACGTAACAATGTATTATATGTTTATTTCGAACTTTTTCATACTAATTTCACATGGTACATTAATTTCTGATGTGGGTTCCAAATATTATGCAACACCCTGTACATACACGCATATTTCTCTTCACATAGTAGATCGATGAGTCCGTGGAGAACAAAGAATGGAGAAGCTAAGGGGGTCATATAAAGCAGACTGACGAGATTTCGGAATTGTGCGGTTATTTTTATTGTTTTCAGTACACATGTGAGATCCTTTATTGTGAACTTTTCCTTTCACCTGTACACGGGATCCTCTGCTTAATTCATTTCGAACGGATTTTTAACGTTGTAATTTTAAAAACCAACGATAATTCATTTTTACATTTATATTACCTGGTCTGTTTCAAAATCTCTCATCCAACTTATATCCAGTGAGTAACAGAAGTTTGTGAACGGTAAGCTACTCAGAAGATACATATTGTTACAAAAACATACATTACGCTTGCTACAAAGTCACGTGACTCGACAAACGGTTTTTTCGCTATGAGAAAGTTGCAAAATCACTGTTCGACCAATCATTAAAATAGTAACCTTTTGACTCCATAATTTGGTTGGCAGAGAGAAATTATGTCGTTTTTGCTGTTCTCAGTGAGACTGTGATTTGTGACAGTCATTTGCTGTCTTTGAAAAACTGTTCTTTGAGTTGTATTACTACTGTAACAAGGGCGCGATATACGTATATATTTATCAAAAAAATATACCTTTATATAGAATTTAATTAAGAAATTAAAGAATACATACACGGATTATGGAAATGAATCTTACCGTTCGAACGCTTTCGTGACTCATTGAACATCTAATCAGCATGTCTAATTATACATATTAGCACCTTGGCAACAGAGGTGGTAAACCTATCCTTTCCGTGTCGTATCGCTAAATGATTGAAGAGGACGATCTATCATTATCACTGTGTTTTATTTTTAATATTGTCCTTAGTTTTTATTTCATTAGTTGAAACTTCATAGGATTTATGAAACGTGGAGTTCAAAACACAATTTCTAGTTCATTGTGTCGTACATACTTGATAGAAATGAATAAATCGTAACTTTGTCGCTTTCTTAAATGTCCCATTGAGTTATAAATAACTTTCATCGTACACTGTGAGTTTTTACTGAAATGTAATTACAGAACAATAATAAGAAGGATATGTAACTTGAATAACAATTACTATTAGGCCATAAATTTAATGATAATTAGTGTTAAGTTAGATTAAATATATTACTACACTATGTTGATAGCTGTTATGTGTTTTCGTGATTATAGGTTATAGGCTATAGATTCATTAGGTGTAGGATCTACATGACACAATTCTGTGGTTAGCTAGGAACATACGGGATTAACGATTAATGGAAAGCTTTCCCGTGGCAAATATGATTTCATATTCAACCTTTAAACAATCTACAATAAATCTCAATTTATCGATTATCTTATTCTATGAAATATATGAAGTTCGAACTGTAATCGCTACTTTAAAATAGAAAACTACCCCTCGGTTATCCCCGTGCAACGTTCGTAAAATTACACCCAGGTGAACCTCACGATTCAAGTCATTTATGATAAGCTAATTTTCATGAACACAGAGGCTGGCACATCGTTCCTGATACATATGAAACAGGGAAAACTTTTCATGGAGAAGATAAAGAAGAAAAGCAAAATAAAATAATTTTGATACAAATGTTAATTTTCAAATAAGGTACAAGATATAAGAAACTTGTCTATGGTTCTACATATTAAATAAAGTTGAAAAACATCAATACTCGGATAGATTTGAATCGACCGTTTCCACTTTATTTACAAAAAAACATATTTACGGGAACTTCTATATAAATGAACTCAATTAGCTTGTGTAACATATAATGTTGTCAAAAAAAATTCTTTTATGTAATAATAAGAACAAAAAAAAGGTAAACCAACTTCCTTTAGTGAAATTAATTGAGTTAGTTAAATTGACTACAAATTTGTATAACCCATCGCGCCAGACGTATTTCATGCAGATTTTGCCCATCGAACGAATTTCATCATTCTTGATTTTCTTCACAGTTTAGCATATAGCATCCACCATGTAAAAGTGTCCCATATTTTTATTGACACCCTCTATATTACAATAAAAGCTGCGAAGAATCTTAGAAAATACACTGTTATGATAACTTGATCATTTTTATAAGAGTTTACAAACCAGTCATTCTGACTGCCTTAGTACTTGTAATGTTAATTTATATCGATAACTGTGTCTACGTAGAATTTCAAAGAAGGTTAAAATCGTTCATACGAAACATCGAAGGAACCAAGAAGGGAAACAGCGCAATTATCGTTATAGTCGACCAGTGGTCGAGTCAGAAGTGCAGGATGGTCAGCGAGGGGTGAAGGGAGGACCATAACGATACATGGTCGAACTATTAACGGATCCACGGTCAAAGGATGGTCCAACCTGCCGATGGTGTGGCATAGCGTGCAAGTCGAGCCGTGAAACACGCTGGAAATTGTGGCAGCAGTAACAACGCCGGTATCAACGACGACAGTTACATCATGGCCGAGGCGCAGACAACAGCAGGAGGTTCCACTCACCCCCTTTCTCCCTACGGTGTATTCGTAACACGGGGAATTGCATCCAGGTAACCCAGGACGTTACTATCCTCCCATCTTACCGGGCAATCTGGTGGTCACGATCAATTTTCCTGCACGGGGAGAAACGGCTTCTTCGAATTGCACCGAGAACAGGGGTGCGCGTGAAAGCGATTCTATCGGAAAGCGGTTTTCGGACCAGACATTCCGAACGACTTAAGAACGCGACCGCGCGGAGTTTAGAAACGCTGGGAGGAAAACGAATTCCAGGACCGAATTTTCGGAACGGCTTTTGTGCCGACTTAACGTGGCAGAAGTACTTGATGTTGGGTGTGTTTTTGTTTGTATTGTGCTTTGATGAATATTGTTTAAATAGTTTTATTTATTGGGCGAGATGAACCGAAGGTGGAGATTGTCTGGGAAAGAACTGAACGTCAAATGTTTTTGGACTTTTAACAGAGTGTTTCTTTATGGAGATATATGGAGGGTTCAGAAGTCAATCAGTATAAGTCATTCTTTCTTTAACAATGACTTATTCCGTGTAAATACACTTTCGTTGTTTATTTTATACACAAGCAGCTTCATATATATGTATCCTATACATATAAATAATTTTTTATTTGTTAATAGCATATATTACTTTTTACAGCCAATTTTCTAAACAATTATCTCTGTTAACTTATTTTGTGACTTACTTTGGGATTTACTACTTGAATTTACTTTTGTGATTTATTTTGGATACTGTATGGAACGCGTATTATCGGAGTGTAACATATTTTCAATATCGATCTGTTAATTTCCATCGAAGGTAAAATGTACTTCAAACAATAAATAATGGAGCAAGTTGGGTGCATCTATTTATACAGATTTACATATTTATAGATTTACATGCAAGGACAAAATTAAATAGATACCCGACTGCTACAAGAAAAATGGTTGTAATTACGTAGTTTTTCCTACTTAATGTTTTATTTTTGTACTTATTCTTGTATTTTATTATGTATTTGAAAGATAAATGGACCTTTAGGTCACTCATACAAAAATCTTACTATGCATATCAAAACCTGGAAAAAGTGGTTGGTGTGGAGCAGCTCTTTCTTTGTATTGTGCTTGGATGAATTTTTTTAAAGCATTTTCATTTATTGGTTGAGATAAATTGATGGTAGATTGCCTGGAAAGCAATTGAATGTTAAATGCTTTAAAGTCTTAAGAGAACATGGGAGGGTTTCTTTATAAAGATAAGTTGATGTTTGGGTTATTCGTTTAAAAATTTGCAGCTTGAAAAGTAGTCAACAGAAACACTTTAGACCTTCAGCCATCCGTACCATAGAATTTGTATGAAAAAACGAAATTCTTCGCGACTTACATGTTGAAATAGTATATTTTAATACGTGAACAGTGGCAACACATACTTAAAAATGATTTTAAAAAATGAAGAAAAGAGGACGACTTTCTTGAGCAGAAATTTTTCTGATTAAGTTCTTATTCAGAATCTTCAAAAAAGGGTCTACGCCTATAGGTGCTGATAGTACACACAAAGTAGAGTAAAAAATGTTTAATCCGTTTTTAACAAATACAGTTGTGTACTAAATATTCTACGATACATTTTTTAAAAAACCACACGAACTGTTTCCACGGACACAGCATAATTCCGTTGTATCAAAATAATTCATACAATTTTCCTTCCAATAAGGACAAACTGTAACGACCCGCTTTATAGTGTGTCACAAACAGAATACACCATTAATTTCCACAAACTCACTATTCGCGATCCCCTCCCCCCTTTCCCCTATCCGTAAATTCGTAAGCTTTACCCAAGCCCTGTTCCAACCGCCAACATTTTCATTTGACGTTACGGAGTCTGGCGTCCTTTCCAACATAGCTTCCATGCTAAAAGACACGAAAGACCGTGCATTCAAAGCAACAGAAAACGCAGACGACGTTTCTGGTCGACAGGAATTCATGAAATATAACTGATTTTCCAGCGACAACAGGGGGAGGGAGAGAGGTAGATAGAAAGAGAGGGCGGTTTACAGAAATGGACATTCCAGAACGGAATTCCCTTGGAAGCTCGATTTCAGCCCGCCTCTCTTTGCGTCTTTTTCTTCGTCGGAGGCGAGTTCGAGACGCGTTAAAAGTTTCAGCCTGCCTCGGGATGCCTCCGCTTCGACGTTGGAACTTTCCTGAGGGTTGTTTCGTCCCCTCACAGCCCTCCCCGTACTTCCCGTGCGCGCGGCTTCATTCTCGTCCTCGGCTGATCCCTCAGAAATCGCACATCGGGGACGAATTTCCGCTGAAAATTTGTTAATATTGCAGGCACTCCGTGGCGCTCGGGAGGTTCGTGACACAAAAAGTCACTCGTCCAGACCTCTTCTGGACGGAAGTTCATGAACGCCCGGGGTGTACGCAGGGTGATACGAGGGGTCGAGGGGGTGGTGTAAAAATTAAAAACTTGCCGACTCTACACACGGAAGGGCCTGTAGTAGGGTGGGGAGAGGGGGAGCAGAAAGAAACATTCTTCCGCGTGTTTCTCCCTTTCGCTCGTCTAACCCTCCCGCACGCGATAAAAGCCGAGAACTTTATACTCGGCCATATAAAGTTCCTGGCCCCCGTCCACGCACTTTCCGGAACTTTAAATTGAATTAACCTAATAAAGTGTCCGCTTAACCGGAGAGCGGCCAATGGCCGTGCCGTATCGTCGCCTGAAGTATGCTGACGCCTGTGTTTGCGGATTTAATAGATTTTTCCGATACTCCCTCCTATATTTGTCATACCGGGCGGCACAGTGCGGAACTTTTTTAAAGCATGATGAATCGCATGAGCAGGTTTCAGGGAAGCGCCTCGTGGTGATCATATTGTTACGAATCGACGGGAAGTTCCGAGCTTAACGCTCCTACGAAGTGTCCCGTAACTGGTGGTTCGAGCGAAAGAGTAGCAATTTTACATGAAAAAGCAAGTGCAAAATATTGTGTGTGGTGGAAATAATGGGTATGTGATTCTACATGTTGAAATGTAACGTCAATGAGGAATCACAGTAATTGTACTGGAAGCTTTTATTTTATTTATTTAAAGTCAGATCAACCTTCCAGTTATTAGCGACTACAGTGTCTGAATACATAATACAATACATAGTATATATATTACATGGTAACTTAACAATATTGATACATAGACATTATTAGAAAATATAATTGTACACCGTCGAGCACAGTTCCTCTTACCAATAAGTTACCTCTCTACCAATTGCAGTGCATAGTCAACGTTACCGCGGGAACTCGGCTGGCAGACTGGCGCACTGATTGGTCGGGGTTTTTCGATAATATCTCGTTAACAAAGTTGCGCATTACATGTTGGCTAGGGAAAAACTTATTTCAAATCATTTCACGAGTCTCTCATTTCTGGGTCCTCCAACATTTTGGTTACACCGTGTAAATCATATTTCTGGGTAAAAAGTACGGGTGTATTTCTTTGTCAATCGACACCAGTGCTCGCACCATAACTGTTATGCATTGCAGGGTTTTTGACCCCAATGCAACACAATTTTGTCATTCTTGTTTTTCGTTTTATTTTAACCTACAGAATTATCACTTTATACGTTGGCGCCCGATCTTTTGTTCTCTGTGGCAAAAGTCCCTGCCCGTCACGCAAGATCGCGTAAACGGATGCCAACCTGTTAAAAATGCTGACATCAGTAGCCAAACATCCCGTAGAATATAATTTTGTTCTTAATTCGATTTAAGGTTCAATTATGGGTGCCTGAAAGGTACAGTGATGCATGGGGTAGTCAATTCTATTCTATGAATTCATGTAGTTGACCAATTCATAGAATCTGGAAGTCTAGAATTCAGTTGTGACGAGATAAACAGACTTATATCTCGTTGGAAAACATGTGTAGATGCTAATGGTTTTTATTTCTCAGTTATATGCTGAGTTATATTATATACATTGAACATGTACATTTTCGATTTATATTATCATACAGAATCACCTCTTTTTTGTTTGTACCATCAATTACAGGTGTCTGCATAATAAATAGTAAGGAATTATCAGTGAAAAATAAATATCACGTTTACGAATACGTGACCTCGATTGGTACAAGAATCAAGACGTCACAAATGTATTACATTAATCACAATATAATCTAATAAACACATTAAGATACCTGTAGTTTTTCGAAGAAAACGAGGTTAGAAGACTGTTTTCAGCACGGCAGAACGTTCCACGTTAATGGAAGCTGGGACATTTCTTTTAATTACGTTTCGATGTCTCCCCATCTAACACACCAAGCACTGCGTAACCAAACGAGAAATTAGAAGGCTGGCGAAAATCCCGGCGTGGCCGTTACAGTCTTGCGAGCCTTACCATCGTCTACGCGTATTCCACGTTTACGATACTGTTATGCTTCGGCGCGATTAAAGCCGGACGGAAAACGGAAGCGTTTCACTTAGCTCGGCAACCTTAAGCCCCCGGTTCACTCGTTATACCGTAAGCTTCTCGCGAAAAGGTGAAAATCCGATGAGGAAGGAATACCGTCCTTTACCGCGTAACGAGCCCTTTCTTTGTCCGTTGATTTCCTTTCTCTTTTTAGTGAAAGATCACAGATTCACTATTTGAATAAGAGATCCTTAACATGTTTCGTGAGCTGTTACATTTTATCACATAACAATAACGCATTCTGTTTCATTAATAACACTTATCACTATATATACAGAATATTTAGTAACTGGTGGTACGACCTGAAAAGGATTGATTTTACATAAAAAAATAAGTCGACAATATAGAATAAAATTTTGTAATTTGAGATTTCGTTTTCGAGAAAATCGACTTTGAAAATCTACTGGATACGCGTGTAATTGAATAGGACTTGGCCGCATCTGTTCATTGCATTCCGTTTCTACTTACTACCATTACGAATACAAACGTTTCAGATTAACACTACTTAGGACTACCGAACCTGTCAAAATGACGGATTCCAAATGTTTTATTTTACAGTTATTGAAATCCTAGAGATAGTTTCATCGGAATTTATCTTAACCTCTAATTTCTTATACACTTTATATTACAGTATACTTAGCTATATTGCATTATATATTACACGTATTAATATAATATATTACACAATTTAACTTAGTATACATTCAATGCTGGTAGTTCTAATGTTAATTTTCAAATTCGATTTTCTCGAAAACAAAGTAATCGATATTACTGTTAGTCTCCTTCGGAGGTAAAATGTACTTAAAACAATAAATAATGGTAACAAGTTCACTGCACCTATTTATACAAATTCACATCTTTATAGATCTGTTTACAAAAACAACAAATAAATGAAAACTTACTTTCACTATTTACGTTTTAATAGATGAAAAAGAAATAGTATGTGTTGAATTATATTACTATTTCCACTTCATCACGTATTATTCAGTTGCATCTACTTGAAATGTGTAAAATCCAGTCAAACAATCCGTAAATATACTTTTACTAAAAAATATAATTTAGTAAATATTTTTCTATAATTTCCTTCTGTATAAGAAGATTGAATAATATACACTTCTTAAAATCTTCCAGGAAATTTCGTTTACTGAACTCATTTCCAATATCAGAATAACGTTCTTCAACCGTTCAACGATGGAGATCCGATCATTAGACACCACACTAGTGCGAATTTGTACCAGAAAAACTTTGTTTCCATTCTTGTTTTTCACGCACTGAGAAATGCGGGGGCCTGTTGTACAGAGTATAACTTACTTTTTAAAAATACTTGAAAGGGATTTTATTACCCGATCGCACTAACTAGACTTCTGGTATGAGTATGACCCGCTGATGAGCTGTATGTGTCCCTTTTTATACCCCGAAAATCGAGTCTAAAAGTAGTGGGGGACACGCTTGTTCTTCACCGGAAACAGTTTTCCAAGAAAATTTGGCCACGCCATAACACTCCGTGAGCAACTACGTAATCTGGCCGGATGCATTCCAACTCCCGATAGGGTTACGAGGTCACGAGAGTGTCTTCGTACATAACACCTCTTCAAGTTCTTAAGGGGTCATGCTCAGTCAGGAGGCCGAAAAAAGAGTGTTATTCGGGAATTTTTTTCTCAAAAACTATAAGACCTTTTTCAAAAAATGTACTTGTGTTTCAAAGATTGCAGTTTATAAATTATAAGGTTTTTTTTCATTTGAAAATATTTATTAGTAAATAAATGGTGAGCGATCTCCCGGAGGTCTCTTCACAAAAAGTGGTTTGCCGTGATCACTGTAACTTCGTAACGGTACATCTGAAATTAAAAATTCAGTAAGATTTATGTAATGGAAGAACCAGTCTTGCCCTTGAACGTGGGGTTTTTCGAAATATTGATTAGGAACAAAATAGCGGACGTTTTCCTGAAAAAGTGCGATTTTCACCTAACAAATCAGTCGTTTTTAGTCAATTAAAAAAAAAGTATGGAACGAACAAAAGAATCCTTCGTTCAAGGGTAAGTTTTTCTGATTTGAAATAAGGCGCAAAAGGCTTCATGTAAATCGACACAGTAGTTTTCGAGAAATATTGATCACCGATTTGAAAAATGTAGTTACGAGAAAAACGCGTTTAAATTTTCAAGTCAAGCTTACACTTATATAAAATGTTCATTTTTAACGCCTGTAACTCTGTCATTTTTAATTGAATTACCTTGAAACTTGCACAGAATATTCTCGAGATGTTGTACTTAAAGAAAATGTACAAAGTGAAAAATCGATTTTTTGAAAATTTCTGACTGAGCATGACCCCTTAATCGTCACAAATTGAAAATCCCAATACGCCCTAGTGTGTTTACACTTACTGTCTGGTTTCTGACGGTTAATACAATGTTCCATAAGTCCTAATTGGTTAACGCGAAATTCTCCAAACGTAACCGTATGAACCGCCACAGAGCCATTAATCAACATTTAATTTATTTAATTGTATCGTGCGGGTTTTCAATTAATGTTGCGATTCAATCGGGCATTCGAATTATTTTGCACTGCCCGACGCGACGGATTTTACAGCGTGTACACTTTGTTAAATATTAGCGAACGAGCCCGCGCGTGGAATCCGAGCCTCCTAATCAAAACACTGTCACACGCCGGTTTAATTATTTCGGTTAACTTGGTTCGTAAAAGTAGTATTTCCGGGTGGCGTTTCGCTGACCGCCACGCCATTAATTCGCCCGTGAGCTAACAGGGGTTACATTATACCGCTGGAAATTTCGAGAAGGGCAAAGCTTAATTGCCGTTTTGAAGTGCCGCGAACCCCGATAATCCGCTTGCAAATTGCAGATTGCACCTGATAGGGGAACTCCGTTACTTGGAGTTGGCGTTAAAAGCAACATCGATTACAGGGGCCTATCGTTATTTGACAGCTGGCGAACGCGAGAGGCCTCTATCATGCTTCATTAACGAAACCTTATTTCTCTGTTTTTCTCGGTTTATTTCTCCGTTCTTCTTTTGTTTTTCTCTCGGTTTCGATAGCTTCTTAACTACGTCGTGACCTGTGTGTCAAGTATCCGGGTGGCATGCTGCCGACAGTTTACCTTTAAGCAATTATACACAAGCGAGGTCGTGCCGTTCGATTAATAATTTAACTTCGAATTATGGAAATATTTTACGTTTGATCTTCGAAGGGGTATGCATATAGATAATTTCCCGATAATTATTGTCCGTGTTCGCTGAACTGGTAAAAAATATCATATCGGGTAAGAGTGATGTTCATCTTTTAAATGTAACATTTTACGTTTAAACATAGTCGTACTTATGGTACTAGAATCATCCATAAATAAAGATCTTGTTTAAGGAATTTCTGTAGTGAAAAAGGAACTGTTTAATTCAAACAACCTTTCTACTGTACTGATATTTACTACTATGCAGGGTGCAATTCATTACTATCGACAATGTAATTTACTACTATACAGGTAAAAGTTGTAATTCCTTACGTGAAACTAAATCCAAAATGCAGAATAGAATGTTTTTACGTGACCGTTGCAGTTAGTTTCTGAAAAAATCAACTTTGACGTCTTTTAGATACACGTGTAATTTATAGAATTTGACTAGTTTGTCTTTTTATTATTTATCATTTCTACTTATTGTATGCATAAACTTATATGAGCTGAATTTCCAAAATCACTTTTCTCGAAATCTGAGCCGCGGACGCAAAGAGGTTTTTTAGTACGTTTCATACATTTTTGCTTAACCCATTCCCTATCAATGGAACATACGTATTCTAAGGGGAAGTTAAAAAATTCTGGTGGACAATTTTATAAAGGAAACGCTAGATATTCCGTCTCACTGGTACCGTGATCTTTGCTGAACATAATCATGAAGCATAACCTCGAACATGTTTAATTATTTATTTTGTACTAAATATTTAAGACGGCACTTTGTCTATATAATATGCTAGCAGTGGTGTAAGTCGATTCTTACTTACAAAATGGTAGTGAAAGGGTTAAGGAATCACCTTCCATTCGCTTGTGACACTATTCCAGTCGCACTGTATAAAGTCACAGCGATTGCCTCTGACTCTGTAGGGAAGGGGATAATACGATTTCCGGCTTATAATGACGCAACGGGAGTTCATCTTCCGAGAATGATGACCTTCTGGACACCGTTACTGGACTCTGTATTCCATTAGTTCTGCAAACTGTTTCGATAAATACACGACCGTATTCAGTGGATCAGCGACGTCAGTTTAAAAGTAGGTCGGATCGTTTCAACGTAATTGGAAGTTATTATTTAAAATCGTTCGAAAACTCCCGGTAATATATCCAATTCTCTGTAATGTGATTTACATCGAAAGCCTTTTTGTATAAGTCGATTAGTTCTCTATCTGCTGAAGTGTTCCTTTTTTTGAACAGCATCGAATATTCGAGCAACTGGATGCACAAATTAGTAATTACTTTGCAGGCTATTAATTTGCGAAATGCGTTAACTGTAGGAATTCTTGGAAAATATTCACTTGTGAAGGCGGTTTTTTATTCGTTTTTTTATTCATTTCAGAATTACTTGTATTGTCATCAGAGATTCTATAAAGTCACGATATTATTTAAACCACCCGATTTCTACAAGTAGTTAACATTTAGTTTTAACAATACATAATTAGTTTTTATGACTCTACGATTATGTACCTGTTCATAATACTGTACAGAATTTAAAGATAATTTGAATCTTTCTTTATCATGTAAAGATGTAAGTATGCATTTATTTTTTGTCTGGGCATACTAAATATAGAAATCTCATTTACAGAAATGATTAGAATTTTTTCAGACACTTTTATTTTAAGTATCATACTTCCTGTAGTCATTAGATTCAACGTTCCAGTTAGCGAACAAAGGATTCTTTTAACAATCGAAGCAATATAAAATATTGAAATATTTTATTTACATCTTTCCTCATTGGATGGTAGCACTAAAAAATCTCCAACTATTCAGCATTCACAATCGTCGAATTTACGGAACGATTTTTTCTCATTCAACTGTAATCAAAAAATACTATGTCTGGATGACTTCAGTTTCCTTTTTTAATTTTAGTATATACAATATTTCTTTAAAATATTTCAGAGTGTTTTCCATTAAAGAGAAGAGAGTATTAATCAGCGATCAGTCAACAGAAAACACGTGCCGCAAAAGATTATTATCGATCTCGTCCTACATTTTTTTTCTAGGGCATCTGACTGGTAGAATATTTTTAAGTAACTTTTAAGGGAAACTCTTCAATCATGTTCATTGACCGCGTGGCAATTTAAGGATGCAAGGAATCACTAGTCACCAACTAAATTTCCGTTCCTGTCTTATCTAACGTTCCCTTATCTAGAATAAGATTGATACTTAATTCATCGATTTCCGGCCTGGGATTTGCAACAGCCCGGAGCCAATCTACTCCCGAAGCAAGAGAAACGTCTGACCCCAATCACTGTTCTTCGTTTTCGCAGTAAACTACTGATCTCAGATGAACCGACTGCTACACGTTTCTCTATCGACTTCGAGCTTCTTCTCCAGGCTACCTTTTATCATCGTCAGACCGATCAATTTTAATTACTTTCTCTCCTGTTTCGCGGTTAATACTTAAAATATCATTTCTCTTCGAGAATTTATGGATCTTGAGGAATCTTGCTGTCTCTTTAATTGTGCGAAATTGTTGCAATTAAAACATTTTAATTTGACACTGTAATGACTTATTTTCAATAAATACAGTCGATGTAAGTTTTCGTATTTGAGGAATTTAAATTGCTACCTTGGAGATCTTTCTGTTGTTTCACAAACAGAAGTTGTCATCCGAAATAGAAAGAACGTGTTAACGAGTCAAAATAATACCTACAATTAGGAGTTATTATTAACTTCAAGTATTATATTTTCTTTTTTATTCTGCAAGTAACCAAATACATATACTATTACAATATGTTAATTAAATAGACTCTTCAGTTAACGAATATATTTTTCTCTTCAACATGAGAATAATTTTTTATACAATGGAACTTTATCAGGAGGGACATCTGCAAAATATTTGCAATATGGATAGGTATTTCGATTACTTATCAATATAACACGAAAAAATTTTATTTCACATGGCACAATGGCTCGTACAAATAACCATTTCAAAGCTTCTATCAGGGTCACTTGCGCTGAAACGGAAGATTACTCACCACGGATTGCTGATTCATAGGCGCATCATTCATACTTTGATTGATTTTAGTTCAAATCGAAGCGTTCTCAAACGTGAATTGTGTGTGAACAATTTTGCATGCTTTCAAAAGCAATTTTCATTCTAACAAAAGGACATCGATTTTTAGAAATTTCCAATCTAGCTCGAAAATCCTGTATTTGTCCACCTAAATAGTGTTCATATGTCAGTTTATTAAGTATTATACAACGTATTCTTCTGTTTACTATGGAAAATAAAAATTCGAGGAACACACGAGCATCACAATATTTGACGAGATAGTGCTTACTCTTATATTATCGAAACTATTACAGATATTTAATCTGTTGAAGTTATAGAATAAAAAATTGTATCTTTTCCTTATCTACCTACTACTTTTCATATTAATTGCTGCTTTTCTTGTGTAGCGCTTAATTTAAGCATTTATATTGCATTCTAGTATGAAATATACGTCATTTTAACGAATAGAAAACAATTTTTAGGGTACTGTTTTGAAACAGCAAAATCGAATCGTATCTGAAGACGAGAAACGAACATTTCAAATAAAATCATTATTTTATAAACCCAGGTTTTATGTCCCTTACATGAGATTATTTCTGGATCATTTTACTCATTATGAAACGCATAAACAAGCGTTTGATAGTGTTGCACCAGCGTTACATGTACTTTGAAGACATACATCAAAATTATACGTGGTCAATAACATTATTTTACGTAGGTATGTATGGATAAATATTAGGTCAACTCATAAATAACTTTCATCATACCGTAGAAATTATAATTGAATAACAATAATAATAAAAATATGTAACATCAATATCAATTACCAAGTTTAATAGAACTTGGTCGTGATTAGTGTTAAATGTAAACATTTTTCAATCGAAATGAATTAAACGAAGGGAAACGAAATTTATTTATAACACTACCCAATATCAAAATACTGAAAGTAGAAACATTTTAACCAATGCGCGTAGCGGTAACTTAAAATCAAATTAACTCACACGAAAATTGAAACTGAAAGTACTTTATACTCAATTCCCTCCGCTCGATTTCCCTGCAGTTCCTCTATTATTTCACCAATCATCGACAGCCGGTTCAAGCGAATGAAAAATTAAAACCGCCGTGAACCGAGCAATTCGTCGAGCCTAAAACAACGTTACCGGAGACCCCGTATTCCGCCGAAAAATGCGGCCCGTGTCGCGAATCAATAAATCATATTATCGTCCAGTTGAACGAGTAAACACTGCACTTCATCCGTTTGTATCCCGGTTCCGGCCGTAAAAATTCGTCTGTGCGGTCGAAATTACATTCGCGCGGCTGCATTCGTCCGTGCATTAAAGGCGGAAAATAAACCAGCGAGGCGCGCGGCAGAAAATCCGGCCGGATTTTTAAAATCGACGAAGCGGAGCGAAGCAAGCAGGCCCGGTCCCGCTTGGATTCCACGCGACTGCCACCAGCTCGCGCGAGCATTCAACCATGCTCGTTAACTCTCGCTAAACTGTACTTGACCGAATCAGCGAGCCAGCGATTCCCTGGGTGACCCCAGGGGTAATAATTTTCCGTCCGATTTTTTTTTTGCTGTCGCTCATTCAAATTTTCGCAGATTTCTCCTTCTTTTTATTTGGGCGCGTCAAACGATCTCCACCCGAAAAATTTTCCTGTTTGGGACCCCCGATGACCGTTACGCGACCGGCCGCCATTATATCGGTATTGGAGTACAGTAAATCTTCGATGAGTGTTCGGAGGCTCCTCGCCATTGAACATTAAATATTTCATAAATTAATGGCCTTATGTAGTTGAAACACATGTCACTGGCTTCAGAATTCCAAGATCTATCTCGGTGCTGAACCTCATTAAACCGTCAGTGTTGCACCTGGTGACCTCTCTGTGTCAGTGTCGAGGACCCTTTAAACACTCATGGAGGATTTACTGTATAGGTTATCACTCTGGTCCCCAGAGTGAATTAAATTCACTTTTTTAAAGAAATGAAATTTTACATTTTTTTTGTACCGAATTTTTCACACTTTTCGATGGTTAAAGTTATTCTGTTTTCAGTCGTTTAGTTTTTAATATAATAGTTCGAAGGTAGTGATTGTTTCCCGTTGAATTCTTACTGAACAGTTCCTAAGTTACAAGATTTTGGCATCTTTGATTTGTTCTCCTTGAAAGTTTGAAAACGTGCGATTTAATATACCCTGATTCTGGAGTCCAGAACTATATTTACTGTAAATTTCTTGCATCCTACTTGAGAGACGCGCTCCTACGGTTTCACGAGTTAGTCCCTTTCATTACATTTTATTTCAATCATTAAATTTAACTGGGTCATCGATCGAGCTCATATATCAGCTGAAAATTTGCTGTTCGAGTAGTATAACCAATCGCGCCAGATGTATTTCACGTGTATTTTACTCGCAAATACGCGCAAACAATTAATAAGTCGGAAATGCTGCCTCGAATGCAATTTCGTCATTCTTGATTTTTCTGTTATTTTGATGAGTTGGATCCACCCAGTGAAAGTGTCCCACATTTTTATTAACACTCTGTGTAATAAGCTCCTTGATTATGAAAGAGTAGCACAATAACAAGACGCTATGTCATTTTGTGGCGAAAAATTAAAATAAGATTTAAAAAATACAGACATGAGTGTGTTAGTTTAGAACGTTATAAAGGTTTAATAGAATTATTTAACGAATTATGATAAACTAGTTCATGGTTATAAAAATAGTCGATTTTTGGAGGTGAAATGTGCGATCAGTGATGTTCTTTTATTCCGCCATAACATTTAAATACATATAGGACTTCGGTTAGTCTTGATATTGCAACAGATGAAAAGATAATAAAGTAAAAAGTGGAATAAAGTCTGATTCTGACTTCATTTTCTTCTTCATCCAGTAATTTTCTTCTTAGCCTATATTAACAGTATATAAAGATTAATTAAGTCAATATACATTAAATGCACGCGTATGATCAAGTGAATAAAAGTGCGATAAATTGAATGCTAAATATTAATAGTTAGTGATGTATAAAAAGTTGGTAGCGAATTCATTATTGTGAATAATTTTATTTATCGTTTATATTAAAATAAATGACCCAATAGTCTGCGGTGAATTTCCATTTAATTCTTGCTTTCAGAAATTAATCCCCAAAAATACGAACACCTGTGGACATCTATAATGTAGATATGTGTAAACAACGAGTTTAATACATTAGTAGCAAATATGAATATGAAATTTACACTGACAGAAATCGTAAAACAGACTATGAATATAGTAATTTGCATCATAAACCGCAGGCTAATTATAACATTAGAAATGATCGTTGATTATGTGTGCTATCGAAGAGATGAATTTATTTGAAAGCACTTTAACATTACAGTCGGAAAATATTTTCCAGTGTTCGATATTTTCGGAAATAGAAATCACATACGCCTGTTCTCTGGAATTTCATCGGAACACGCAATTTCCGTGGGGCTTAAAAAGAAGGGAATTTGACTGTTTCGGTATTTTCATTAATGATAGCAAATATTTCTTGCTGGGCAGGGGAGGAAGCCGAGTTGGTCTCGTTTATCGTGCAGTCCCGGCATTCAATTACTGGCAGGGGAGGGCGAGGTGATTTATATTTATGTTGCGCTTCCCGCATTTCGTTACAAAATGTATTCGTGTACGGGAAATTGCACGATTCATAATTCTCCTATCAATTATCGAAACTGTATTTCTGTGTATCCACTTTTCTCTTGTGCTAACCATTGTGTTTCTCTTTTACCCCTCTTCTACATTGGGATTTCTATTTCCTCCTGATAAAACCATACAGCTTTATTGGAGACATCATGATCGTCGAAATCTTGGAATGATACAAAGTGTTCCAAAATTGGTTACATAACTAGTGAGTAGATAATTCTCCGTATAAAATTTAATAAAATATTTAGTATAAAGCTTTCGTAAATATTTAGAACAGGGGAGGTAGCTCCAATGACTTTGACCTTGACATATTCAGTTAAGGTCACCCTACTTCAGAAGGTGTTTGCGGTGACTCTGTATTTGTTAAAAAATTATTAACGAATCAATTTCGCAATATAAATGTACGTTTAACTTCATAATTTAAATTTTATATGGTATAAACACTATTAGAATATCTGCTTCTTTAAGTAATTGCGTGGGCCGGGTAAAATTGTTAATTATACGGGAAATGTTTATGAAATGCGTTGGCACCATCACCCCGTGATAGATTTAACTGTAATCTAATCCTAATCTCATTTTAATTTAATCAGAAATGAAGTCGGGTCAGGTTAGGATTACGCACAATCACTTGGAAAAGCGAATGTGTTAATAATAAAATGTTTATACTATTAGGTAAGATTGAAATTATGGAGTTAATCTTTATACTGTGAAATTTGTTTGTTCATAATTTTTTAACAAATGCAGAGCGACTGCTAAAATTTTCTCAAGGTCACTCTGGAAGGTGATATTTATAACATATGTCAAACTCAAGGTCATTTGAGCCCTGCAATACTCAAAATAACTTACATTTTGCAGACTTTTTTGTTTCTAACTTTTTAATAAAAAACGAACGACGGCTAAAATCTTCTGAAGGTTACGGAGGAGGGTGACCTTGACATCATATGTTAAGGTTAAGGTCATCGCAGCTGCCTCCTGTATTCTAAATATTTACCAAAATTTTATTGTAGAAGGCTTCCCCTTCTTGAAAATCGAAGTTGAATTTTATTATTTATAATTACTGCATTATTATTTAACCTTCTAGCGACTATAGTGGCTCCCTTGAAGCAGTTGTTCAGAACAGAGAAGTTAGACACCCCCGACCTACTGTATAAAACAAAAAATGATCAATATCGTAACGATTAATAATAACAGTAATAATAGCTATACGTTATCTATAGTAGCACCTTTCGGCTGGCCCCCTCGTAACTAAAGGGTTTGATAAGTATTAGGTCGTTGCACATTAAATGGCCGATTTTACTGATAAGTATGTTTGACATTACTTTTATGAATAAAAATTATTAACATAGCTTCTGCTGTTATTGCAAAATTACATAGTGTACATACTCTACTCGTTTCAAGATATTACCTAACATAACAATAAGACCAATTATGGTAAATACTAAAGTTAATTGAGGCAAATAAGGAATCTGAGTTAAATTCGGCCATTTTCTTCGCGTGCTTTGAAAAATGTACATTTAAGCCAAATTCGTAAATAATATTCGTAAAGGTGCATCTAATTTCATTAAGATGTTCCGCGAAAAGATGGCAATTAAAAGTGTCTTCGAAGAGTCAAATTTAAATTCAGTATAATAATTATGTCATGGATATAACACGAATGTAACATTTGTATAATATCTCAATGGAAAATATGTATAGAGTTTATTTAATTTTACTTTGTCTAATAAAATTAGTATAATGTCAAATATAACATTAAGTTCCGGTATTAAAACGGCCATATGAACCATTCACAGGTCAAATTGACTATCTCTATTTTTTTAATTTTTCTTAAATTTCAAAGAATTTAATAGGTGCTCAAATTTTTATATACGAAATAAATTTTGAACTTCAAATTGGTGTAGTTAATCACTTTGGAAGATGAGGAGCTCATTTCACGTACAACGATCTAATAATAAAGAAACAAGTCTGTACGAAATTCTTTGTTGTAAAGCGAAACCACAGTCACGTTGACCAACTGACATTGGTACTATCACTCTTTGTGCAACATCGTTTCGTGAACATTCGGGACAAGTCTTGTACACCTGTATCCGTAATTACACGATTACGCGCGCAATAATGTCGTGTAACGGTCGGAACGTGACAGTTAGCATTTTATTTTTTTGTTTTTACATCGGTAAATCTTTCAGTTATACGGTGTATTTTATTCAATCGGCTGTTGCCGGAATTAAATTGCGTCACTTTAACGACACGCTCGTATTAATCGCGCAAGTTCGCTCGAAAATTCCGCACGGTTGCGTTCGGAATTTCACGAGTGTGCTCTCGGATCGCGTTCTATTTTTCACGCTCCTCGTGCACTTTTCGACGCGGAGTAATTCTGTTAATGTAAATTGTGACGCCGCCAGGGCGGCTCACGAAGGAAACAACGTTCAACGAGAATATTAAATGTAGAAAAATATTCACAGTACAGTGTACCGCGCGCGTCGAGCAGTTTTCCCTGCGAATATCTCTTTTCGCTCATTTCGCGTAATTATATCATAATAATGACACGAAAAATCTACAGGACCGTACATGCGTGTGTGTGTGACAAGCAGCTTCTCGACAAACGTCCCTCTTCGTTCGTTTCATTCAACATTATTATAATAATTGTGTCGAATTTCATTCTATGCAGTTTAACGTAAATATGTACACGTAGGTACTCTTTGCAGAAAAATACTTGTTATATGTGAAAAAGAAGAAATATGTAATTATAATATTTCGAATCTCGTGCAGTATACAAAGATGAAAATATAGTAGGTAATTAATGTACAAGTGGTTCTAATAACACACGAGTACATGCGATTTTTAAAAATATTTTATCCCTTAAATATTACAGAAACGTATTTCTTGCTGTCTAAACACGTGAAGGCTTTACAATAAGACTAGATAAAGTACTAATTAATTTGACTAATTTCATTAACTGGTCCAGAGCAGTCTCATAACCAGAATGCGGATCTTTATGCATTTGTAGAACTTCCTAACCTGATAACTTTTCTAAAATAGAAACGGTAATAATGTTTCATACTATTTATATATTACAATGAACATATTAAAATTTCTAGTAGAGAAAATAAAATTCAGTCCAATTTTCACTCTTGTACTTTAATATCTATAACTGACAAATTACATGAATATTTACAGTTTACACATAAGGATGAAGTATGCATTAGCGCGCTATTGAGAAAAGATATTAAAGGTACTAAAAATCGTTTTACTTACCTGACACTTACTTGTTTCATAATTTGATGTCCAGTGACGGTACAATGAAAATGGAACGAATACCCACACATAAAACAAATTATATTATTCTTCCAGTAAATAAATAATATTTTAGCGGTAATTGACAATTTAGTATTCAAAAATTGAAGGAATTAAAGCTGAAGTAGGTATCTACATGTGAAGTCTGAAGGTTGTACTCTTAACCGCTTGAATTCAAATTTCCGTATAATTAATGGTATGTGTCAGGCCACTTCATGATCGTTATAATGAGAGTAATTTACTAGACGTGAAAGTTTCCGCGCCGCTATGAGTCAAGGATTGATTGACCGGACGTTGAAATCACTGTCTGCAACGTCATGCTGATAGGGTCTACGACGTCTTCGCGTATATCGAGAATGAATGCGATATTTTCATATCGACAAAAATCCGTTACATTTTTTTAGTGTTCTTTAGCGTATATGGATAGAATGTACATTTAAAAGGCTATTGCGCTCTTAATTAGCAACGAGATAAATTTCCTCTATTTGTAGTTAGAGCTCAGCATCACCTGGGCTGTTTCGCTCCACTTTTCAGTATTTGAGACAGATATACTTTTATATCTTAGCTGTCAACGATGAAATATATTTTCTTTGAAGCCTACAGTTCATAATTGTATAATAGTTTTCCATCCGATTTGCATATGACGACCGAGACATCACGTCCAGAAAATTAGGAATCTTTAATAAAATGAACGACATTAAGAAATTTTCAATAAACGCGTATTGGTAAAAACTGTAAGTTTAAATTATGATATTCTACTTCAATCAGCGGTCTTTTTGAGATGCTAAAATCAGAAAGTCGGACTGCAGATTTGTACTCCAAATATACGTTTTTACGAACCACTTTACTAAGACTGGAATTCAACATAAATTTATTAACTATAGGTACTGACATCTGTCATGGTCAAAATAAAATAAGAATTTCATTGAACTGTTTCCCATACAAAATTGTAAATAATTATGTATACTATAAATTGTTAACAGATCTGCAATACAATAATTAGGTTAAAACGTTTCTAAATTAATACAAAATTATTTCAGAGTATTCTGTACTCTGTATACTGTACTTTCCCACAGATACTTACACATATGAAATACTGACAAGCGAATTTCGGTAACCCGAAAATTTATATTTTCAATAGCAGTTTCAGGCAATTTTCATCTTTTTTTTTTAGTTTTCGCTTTTCAGGGTGAAAAGACTCTACAAACCTTAATGTGTTTTTCCTATTTTCCTGTATATCTCGAAAACTATAGTATATATAACAAAGTTATTACAATTAAAATTTAATAAATTCTTATGCTATATAAACGTATGCGGTAAAATTGTTAAAAATTTATTTAAATATACAAATAAGTTAATAAACCACTTTTTAACAATTTTATTGCACGCTTTTGTAGAACATAGAAAACTTACATTTTCATTGTAAAAATTGTTTAATATTTGCAATAATTTTCAAGATATACAGGAAAATAGGAAAACACAAGAAACCATTAAGCGGCGTTTTCGCCTCAACGAACCAAAGAATACCTACCAAATATAAAAAATTGCCTGGTGTTTCTATCGAAGTCCCCTGCAAATCTGCGAAATTTCTCTAAAATCTTGAAAAAAATTCCTTCGTGAGATTTCCACAACTGACTCAACACCGATCAGTTCAGCTCCCAGGAGCCAAAGAGACTCGCGCAGCCTGATATCCCGTGCGTAAATATGAATCAGCAGGCGACTACATAGGTATGTAATACGCAGCCAGCCATATTTTCGACGGTAATGAATATCTGCATACCTGACCTGCCTGTTGTACAACGCTCGAGAGGGTCGACCAGGTTTTGTTTTAAATGTTTTCCGCGCTGGAATAACGCCAGCCTGTGTCGCTGCGCGACCTCCGCCCCCGCCCCAAACCCCCTGGAATCCACGGAAAAACGACAATGCAGCTCGCCCATTCTCGCCCCTTCTTCCCGTCCAACCCCCCTAAATCGTTCGGCTCATTCCCAAACCCACCCCTCCAAACCCCACGGTGAACATCCACGCTCGTATTTCGCGCTGCCGAATAGCGTCCGCCTGAACGCCGGAGATTTGCAAGGCTACCCGAAAAACTGCGGTAGTCATTGCTTTCGGAGGGGGGCATAAATCGGCGTGTTAACCGGACTGAAAGTAGAGCATACATATGGCGCGAAAAACCACGTTTTCGACTCGATTCTTTCCTGTTACAATCCCCCCTACGCACCCCTTAACCACCTTCCACCCCTTTTCCAGCTCACGGTCCGCTGAATTAGCGAAAACCGGAATCACACCGGCCTTTGTACTACGGCCGTGCGTTCGAATACCAGAGGGCGTTTGGCAAAAAATTGCGTTACATAGACAATTTTGATGGAATATCTGGGATTTCGAATATTCGGTGCTTGCTCGGAAAATTGATATGGTTTTGCGATGTTTAAACCAGGGGATGATAGTGTCGGATCTTGTGGGATATTTGGGATTTAATGTCAGGACAATGCAGTGGGTTTTAGAGGTTGCGGCAGGTAGTGAAGAGAAAAATTGGATTTTCGAAAAGATTAACAGTGGAAAGGTTTTTTTATTGGGTAAAACTGAACGATATTGGATATTACCTGTTTTTGTGTTAGAATTCGACACCATTTTTTTAAGTTCAAGCTGTGTATGAAGTAAGTTTCAGCTAGTCAGTACTAATTGACTGTTTTTTTATGAACCGTAGAGGTATCGATGCAATTGCTTTGGTCTTATCTTTTAAACTAATTGTAAGTCTCGTTTGAGACCAACTGATACTTTCACGATTAATCGTCCAAATCGTTTACACTAGCGTTTAAAAATGAAAAAGAACTGTAAGGAAGCAGAAATACGTTGAACTTTTTGTTATTGAAGAACTCATGGCAAAAACAACCCTTGTCAAATGTTTCGGTTTTTGTGGTAGCAACAAATTCTAGTAGTCAGAAGCAAGACTCACAATATGGTAGAAACTAACTACTGTATCAAAAACGACCCATCTCCTGATTTATTCTGAAAAGGAAATTGATGGATTCTTAAGAGTCTTGAAGATGCCAGAATATTTGTTCATTCTCTTTAAACAAGAACAAAAAGGTTGTTCTTATTATGAGCACCTGAATTGTAATTACGAAGGAAATCATTCCATTACCAGAGTTGAAACCTCTAGCATTATTTTTTGAACAGCAAAAGATCGAATGGATCGGTAACGTACTATAGGTTAAAAGTTACATTGAGTAAAATAAAGAGATACATATAATAGCAATGAAATAGTTGCTACAATTCACAGTCGATTTACACCTATTCTAACAATCTTTACCTACCTTCAAAATATTTGAATTACACGTCTGCGGTCCGCGACCACAGCAAATAATCTCGTCCTGTAATGTACTTTAAATTTGAAAAGTACTTCCGTTCAATCACCCGGACTTTTAACCGTAATGCGTTCAACGTGCTGCGGTCAACAATTCGAACTCTCATCAATTCATTTCAGAGTAAGCCATTCGGACGAAAAACATGGATTTTCGCTTTCATACGTGCAGTTTGTTATATTTAAATTAACGTACTGAGCTATTTCACCGACTGTAACGGCCATGAAAATTTTTCGTATGTTTCGTTGCTAAATGAACGTCCGGATGTGCTATCATTTCTTCAATATTTGAACGAACGTGATTCTTAACGACAACGGAAATTACTGGTTATTTTGTTAAAATCATTTCGTGCCAGAATTATTTTATAAATACTGAAGTTCAAGCAATTCAGAGATTAAATTTGAAGACCTTAA
This sequence comes from Dufourea novaeangliae, assembly GCF_001272555.1. Taxonomy (NCBI): domain Eukaryota; kingdom Metazoa; phylum Arthropoda; class Insecta; order Hymenoptera; family Halictidae; genus Dufourea; species Dufourea novaeangliae. Next base: position 3,086,963 of record NW_015373885.1, on the reverse strand, counting down.
GAATTTCAGGAAAATGAGTATTAATAAATATGTTGGAAATAAATTTGCAAATTGCAAAAGTTAAAGTTCCTGGTGCTAAAGTACTTAAATCAAAAACATACTGTATTAAAGTTCTTCATATGATTAATGTTTTCCAGAAAGGTAACTGCACAGATTTATCTAAACTAATCTTTAGTAACATGTTAACCGAGCATGACAAGTAAATCTAATATTTTGATTCAACTTCATCTGTACTAAGTAAAGATCATGAATTTGACTCGCTTCGTGCAACTGTTATCGTGAAAAGAATTAGTTTCTCTACAAACTGACATATTTGTTCATAGATACACTGGAATACATAAATATAGATGTTCAAATTACTATCATCAGAAGTGTATTTGAAAGCATAATTTCCTGGAATTGAAGCACCCAAGAAAATATATTCTTTATTTTACCGATTTGTTTTTACATGTAGGAAAACTTTTTTGTTAAAAGTACTACTGATTGCAAAGTATCCTGTACATCACAGTCCCTACACCAAGAAACATCAATTTACCATTCGTGAACAGAGAATGTTCTGTATTTTTAATAAAAATGATAGAATCACGGGTAGCAACAATACGAAACTGCGGCTTGACGCTCAGGGTACTCAGACACGTCTCGTTCGAAGAGGGGAATTGGTTTGAAACGTAGGAAACTCTGGAGAAGCGGGTCGGGACTAGCGTGAAATCTCCAAAGCAGATCAGCAGGGAATGTTTATATTCATTTTAGCATCCATTAGTGATCGCATTAAAACTAGAGATCTGCACTGGCGCAAACTGTTTCCACATAGCAGTCCGATTTCGATCTTCCTTGCGCGTCGAATGGTTGTGTTTGAACGATGTCAGATTCTTTAACGAACAGTTATTGGGATAAAATTAAATGTAAAAGTTAGAGGAACGTGCTGCACACTTGTTTGTAGTACACTGTTAATGGAGATAACATATAGGTATTTAACACTTTTTAAGTGTGTCGTGCTAATCGTAGACGAAAATTTTAACCAGCAGGTTAAAATTTTAATTAATTAACATTAACAAATGTTCCTCACTTCTATTCGACTTTTATTATGTATTTACTTAATTGTTCTTTCATTTAATTGTATCGTAATATTGGTATATAATTACGTCTGCGTAAGTGTTTAAGCTACAAAAATTATCTGGTTAACAGATTGAAGACTACATGGTGATTCTACACCTGTATAGCTCTACTTGAGTTCAAGAAGAAGATGGAAAAGCTGAAAGAGACGAATGAATGGGTTAATGGTACATTATCTTTACCAAATCTGAAATATTTTCGAAAACGATTTACTTAAGATTTCTTCGACTAAACTACATAATATGACATATTTTTAATATGATTAAGTTAATATGAAATTTGGATCAACATACATATAGTCTCTTATAATTTACAAAAAATCTTCCACTGGGATTAAGAGATTTAAAACTTTCTAATTTATTCTATGCTCTATAAAACTTTTCTACGATTCTCCTGTGATAACAACAGAATACTATTCTTATTTCATTACAATTCTAATCATGGTTCATTAAACAGAAATACAGACATGAAATACGATATATTAATAGTTACCCAAGTTTTGCACCATAGCAACATTTAAATTTAATTATAAATAAATAATCATTATTATTACTATCATTATTGGAGACAGTAGAACATACCATGTCTGGGAAAGTCCAATTTCCTCCCGAACAATTGCACCTGTCGAATAACAAGGTTATTGAAGCGCTGACGCTAAACATGCCCCGCTTTATCAATCAAAGCTACTATTTAAACAACCGTTTACACGTAAACTCAGGAATCAACGCCTGTATCGAGCGAGCGCGGCTCATTAATTAAACGCAGTGCACCACTGATTTGTAGTTAAGCAAATCAATTAATTATCGCTTAACACATTCGCGCGTTTCGGTAATCATCGTGCCCATGTTGAGCTTTTACGCGTTCGAACAATGAGAAGGAACTTTAGTGTTTGACAGTATTTACGCCGCTATCGTTCTACCCTATATCGACGGATTATGCAACAATTAAATCTCTGAAAATTCTTGTAAAAGAGCTGCAAGGATTTTAATAATGTTCCACTAAATCAATGATTTGATGAAGGAACAATTAATTATATGATGATTTCTTTATTCAATATACGTTATAGAACGTTGTTCTTTCCATGGTGGAGTAACAATTTGAAATATGCTTGTTTTCGAGGTCTTGAAAATTGTTTTCGAACATTCGCATTAATTCAAGAAATTATACAAAGTGAGATTCAAAAAATGAGACCTATGTACTTTTTATACATATACAGAAATTTTTATACATTTGAACAATATCGGAAACATTCGAAAGATACTGCCTTATTGTTTGACTAACAAACGACTAGTTACCGAAGCTGGATACTGGTCACCATATTGATCAAGAAAACTAATGTCCGGTTAATTCTGACCTATTCAGAGTTATTCGTCATAAGTACTTCACATTTCGTTTCTATAATATTAACTGTTATTTTAGAATATTTTTAATATACAGGCCTTCGATTCTATTTATAAACTATAAATAGTATTCTTTATTTATAAACTGCTATGCTATTCATACTTTGTGATTAGAATAAGATATTAACTTAATTTTCTTTTGAATTCCAAAACTTGTAGTAGGTACATTACATCAGTAGCTTTCAGTTGTGAATTCGAAGATATAGCACCACGTCATCGACTACACTGACAAGATAATAGACAGACTAAAGAGAAACAAAAATTCTCTCCAAATCACAGAAGTACATCAATCTATCAGTATCTCATCCATGCTGCTCACAACAATTAGAGGATCGCTACCGTCTGCCGACTTATTACTCCACCTAATCCGAATAAACAAAACAATTGCTCATAGGTCTGTCAAATTATGATCTCCTGCGTACAATACTAACACCTAGTTTCTATTCCATAAAAAAATGTCCAAGAATTATACGTAGTATTGGTCTACTGGCTGCAAGAGACAATCCTCTAATTCTGTCGAGCAGTGTATAGAATTTTAATATAACCCTTCAAATAACACATAATTCCCATTTTTTCCACGTTCACCCGCAAGCACCATTACAACGGCAAATCAAAGTGACAATTTCCACTGTTCCACCCAATACGATGTTTATGACGGGTGAGAACCTTGAATGGCGTGCACGTTTGCCCGTGAAAACCGCGAAAGTAAATCGGACCGTCGAGTGAGAAGAAATAAGGTAGGAACAGAAGAAAAGACCCGTGGATAGGGGGTGGTGGAGAAAGACTCGACGAAAAGAAAGACGGAGGTGGAAGAAGGAGGAAGAGACGCGGCGAAGTATCCCGCGCACGGCTTCAAGATAAGACGAGCGTCTTTCACGGTTCGTCGCATCTCAACAAACTCGCCGCCCACGCCCGGGCGAAACAGAGGGTCGAGGGAGGATATTTTCCTTAACATCTCCATCACTTTGCCGGGCTTTCTTTTCCTTTTATTCGGCCCTCCACGGTGAAATAACACTGGCTGCCGGAATCGCGCGGAAAAAAGTGCTCATTTGCAGATCCCGCGCGCGTCGTACTCGCCCCCACAGACTCCGACCCGGTCGCGATATTATCCGGCTTTGTATGAATATCGTTAAACTTTTCGTCCCGAAAATGCAAAGACCGCATCGTAAGCCGGAGTAACCAACGAAGGATCCCTTAATAAGGGCCATCCCCTTTCTTCACCCCTTCCTCCACCCTCCCTTTCGCCTCTGCGATTCTATTTTTCCCGTCGCTGCGCCCGACCATTAGACTCCGTCATACTTTCGTTTGACGAAAGAAACGGGAAACGGAGTCATTGTTGGTTTCCTGTTTTTCTCGTTTTATGCTTCGTATCTTCCGATTGCACTATCCTTCGATTGAACGAGTGTTCGTAGTTTATATGAATTTTCGTGACTGATCGATAGTTGTATTGCTTTAGTTAACTACAAAAATTTAATAGTAGTACTACTAGCTAAAAGGTGGACGCCTTAAAGGATTCGTATATCGGGATTGGACAGTTAAAAGTTATTTATCGTTTATTTGAAGTATTATTAATTTATATGTTAAGGACATTTTTTACCAACAATTGTTACCCAGATCAAGGGGAAATGCACAGTTGCGAGTAAGAAATTAAAGGATTAATTTTTTTTTAAAGTTTGAGTTTATATATCGATTGTGCATATCTATAGGTGGTGTAGAATACACAGGCGAAATATTATTTTTTAATTTCAAAGGTAAAAGGAACAGTACTAATTACAAAAATGCAAGATTCTCGTCCAATAATAGTTAGTTGATACAGTATGGTAAGTTAGGGTCAGTTTGTTCCAAAGTCAGAACATGATAATTATCGATTTTGCAGCTCTTTTGCAGGTATTTCTACCGTGAAATACCTTGTCTTACCTAACTTAATGTTACAATTTGCAGAAGTGCACAATCGAAAATGATCGTTGCCTGACTTGGGATAAAGTTACCCCTAACTGAGTCAAAGTTACCTCAACTTACAGTACCAGAGAAATGTGTTCGAGCAAATACGTTTTACTGTGTTATTCGAATTGGGGATACATTTATGTTGTAGTAAGTAATCGACACTTCTCTTGCCTAATTATTGCTTTTTTACGTCGATCACACTTTGATAAATTTTCTAAGCGACCTCATTGAACAAATTGTTTTTTTATTGAATATAGCGTCTACTTTGAGATGGCTACATATCGAGATTGCATGGATATTGATACTCCATTTAAGCCGTCTATGACTTTTTGTTTCAACATTTTTAGCGTCCAATACCTTCCTAAAATGAGTAAAATGAAGATATAACATGGTATTCTCATGAAGCTCATGTTTCGGATTACAATGTATGCTTGTAAGAGAAATAAAAACTGTTTACGATTCAATTCAGTAACACTTTGTTGCATGACTTACCCTGAAAAGAGACCAATGGTCATTAAACGCAAATAACGTCGACGTTCTCACACATACTGTTGTTTTTTCATTAAAATGAGAATCATTAGGAGCTACACAACTCGATACAAAAAAAAAGATTCCAGCTTACTTCACGACCGATAATTTCTTCGAGGCCGCCTTTCTCCCCTTCCCATTCTGCCAATCTCCTTCCAGTGTTTCCGCGTCACGTCAACATTTGATCGTGTCCTCTCTCTTTCTCTCACCAAATCCCGCAATTTGCGCGAATCTATTTGAATTTCATTTCGCCCGGTATACAAACCTGGATTTTAAACTGATTGGCCGGAAAGGAATTTTTAACATTCCGCCAGCCCGTTTATACGATTCGTCAAAGCCCCCTCCCCCCCTCCCGTAATCGTACACGGACCCGTGATTAAAATCCAGTCGAGCGGAATTTTACGGGAGTTTTGGACGGAAACTTATAACGGCTGCGCCGGACAAAAATGTAATTCGCGCATTACACGACTCCATTTTGCATTAATAGAAGAAGCGGCCGGTACCGTACGCGCGAGCACCATCGAACGAATTTCCTCTGGTTTTCCGGTCTTCTTTATGCGCGGCTTTCATTTCGCGACTGAATAACAAGCGTTACGGGAATTTTTTCCGCCTGAAACACCGAAGGCCCGTGAATAGGGTGAGAGAGAGAGAGAGAGAGAGAGAGAGAGAGAGAGAGAGAGAGAGAGAGAGAGAGAGCTCATGGTATACGGCAACCGGCGTCACTCGCAAGTGTACGATTACGGGAGGTTCGTTATTCGTGATTCTGCGCGGCAATGATCGCTGGAACGATCTTGATAAATCTAATAATGACGAGTCCCGTCCGTGACCGACCGTATCGCTTGCGTTGGCTAGCTAATTAGAAGAATAACGCGGTTTCGTGGATGTTGAGGGGCGATGGGTGCACTGACGGCCAGGAGTGTGAGATTAGGTCTTGCGATTAACCTTCCGAGCACGGTCCCTGAGTCACGCGGTCTCGAGAGCGACACGCACACAGTGACGGAGCTGTCGCGTAAATCGCATAGCGACCGATGTTTGTTTAGATGCGAACAACCGGGCCAAGACGCTGCAGAAGTATTGACTAATAAATATAATTTGTTTTATAGTTCACGAGATTTTATTCTGGTTAGTGTAATAAGAACCACGAAAATCCAAATGTAATGTGGAACCAGCTAATCATTACATTGTATACATGGTGACGGTGGCTCGAGCTCGAACTCGAGCAACCGCCAGTGCGTAGTAATATCGGCGAGGGTCTCGAGCTCGAGCCATACTGGCATTGTGTTAGTACAGTGTCGGTGAGGGCCTCGAGCTCGAGCCTCGCCGTCGCTGTGTAGTAGTAGAATATCGGTGTGGGGTCAGAAATGACATAGGGACCGGTGACCATGTTTCCGTGCTCGGAGGGTTAACAATACGACTACCAATACCAATGCAGTGAAAATGGCTGGTTAGTATAGTTTTGTAAGGATGATTATGATGTTAAGACAATGCATTTCCTTACATTTTTTACTATGTTTATTGCAATAGGAAAATGAGAAGTTAGTTAATTTATAAATTTGTATGTTGTCAAAAGTTTGTCGTGTTTATCTATCTGATAAAAATAGATATACGTTTACCGTTCGTAGTTCTATGTAATGATAATGGAGAAGAATATTATTATTCTATGATTCAGGGAAACTTATATATTTAAACTGCGAACTACTGTTTAACTACTGATTCTATGAGTTTTATTATGTTCTTGTAAAATAATGTTTCAGTTTTTCATTGATCATAAAACCTGGTTTCATGTTTTTGATCTGTAATGATTCATTACTAATGAATATAGAGCAATTTTTAAGAGATGTTACCAATCTTGGCGAGCTATCCTATATATTTTTTTAATTTATTCTTTAGAGTCGCATCAGCCTCTAACGTCAGAATTATTAGCGACTGTGATTGCATTTGAATTACAACACTATCGTGTTTGGTAAAGTTTTGTTTATTTTAAAAAAGTTAGCAAACTGTAGTATTTTCTTCGGAATGAAAAACAAGATTGTCTATAATGCTTCTGGTGTTGTAGGTGTCACACATTGGGAATTTTCTTTTATTTAGGAAGTGCGAGTGGGTGAATTTTGTATGGTCGATTCCAATTCTTAATAAAATGGTCTGATCCTGTCTAGAGAGATGATTATTCGGTATGTTGTTGTTATAGAAAGAATCCTTAATTGTTAATAGACGCGGGAGCTGTCGATTACCATTTGGGGGCTCCAATATTCTTGTATACATATTGCATTGTGTAAGGAAGGTTATGTTATTAATCATCTTATGTTAAATAATGTAATAATTGTTAATTATAAAATTTATGTTTGGAATGTAATGATTATTTGGTTTGGAAAAAATTACTTTGCAGAAAATATTCAATATGGCCTCCATTGTGATCTATAATCCATAAAATTTCAAGATTACTTCATCGCAAGACATATATATTGCAGTATGTTATACCTACCGTTTACTATTTTATAGAAGTTAATAATTCTAGCTAATTTACTATAGTATTATAAGAATTTTAAACCTGGTTCCTATGTTTGAACATTTTATACCGATATGGGATCTATTGCTGGCTTTAGACCAATTAAAGACTATACTAGTGTACGTTATAAGTATCCACCATTTCTTTTTAATAAACTAGTAATACAGTTTAAATATAAAACATCTTTCTACCCTTTATTGTTTCAAAATAGTGGTGAACATAGAAGAACGAAGACAACTATCCCTGAAACAACATAAGCTTTTGATTTCCTCGAAAATAAGTACATATTAAATTCAACAAATGTATAGTAAACTACTTATTGGTACAACTAATACCTCGAATTGATAGATAAACAGATACAATAAACACATAATCTGAAAGTAATAGCAAGATTGTCGATTTTTATATAAATTCAGCTTTTAAGAGGTAATCTTCAACAATAGTTTATATTTTCCTTACTAAGGATATTCCAGAATTCTAAACAACTTGAAAATTGTGTGCAATATTATTGCAATATTAATTTTATTTTACTTTATTTATTTCATACGTTCTCGCGTGCTATAAATCAATAAAGTCTGTAATCTACGCATTGAAAGGTAAATAATTGTAATTCTAGTTCGTAATTAGTATCGAAAACTGGTAAAAAGAACGAATTCGAAGGACGATTATTTGTGGTTTGATATTTCTTAGAGGTCGCTGCAACACAAATTCCTGTAAGATAAATGAACCGGAATCCCTTTGACTTTACACGACCGTGGAAGCTTTAGTGAGAGGATTTCCTTCGACATTTCGTTCGTTGTCCACAACGTTCTCCCTTGTCGCTCGCGATTGTCGCAATTACTGCGATTAAATTGGGTTAACCAATTACGAGACTTCCAACTAAGAATTCCGGAAACTTTGAGAAATGTTACCAGTTCGGTGCCTTCGTACGTGACCTCAAACTGGAATTTCCTTTAAAGAAAAGACATCACTTATATTCTATTACGTACTGTTATACATTACGTACTGCCTTATACCTAAAGAAACATACATAGCTCTGATGACAATTTAATTCAGAGACTGTTTCCTATGAAACTTTGATGTTTTTATGTGATTTTTTAAATTGAAATATAAACTTCCTTTAGAATGGACCTAAAGGAATAAACTGATATTACATACAAAATATTTGTAGAAATTTCAGAGGTATAATTTTTTAATTGTGTTGTCTATTCAAGGGAATAGAAAGAATAAATTTTTTTCAATTTTGAGAAAATTCTCACTTTGGTAAGTATGCAAATTGGTCTCATAAGTGGGACTGCTTTTGTCGAACAAATTTTGAGTCACTATACCTGCAAAATTATGAACGAAAATGATTTATTCCTGCAGTTCTGGCATAATGCACACACACGATGCTTTTCTGTCTGATTGCATGAATAGAATTCCATTGAAACAGGCCGAAAATTTGTTTTTCCCGGTTGCTCGGCGAACCGAACACGAATTTACGAGACGTCCCGATACAACCCCACGTCGACGTCCGCTAATTAAGTCCGCATAGAGCTCTCGAAACGTACAAACGGCGAGGTAAATGCATAGACGCCTCGCGAAATGATTAATAACCGTGGACGATCCGAATCGGGGCCACGTGACTACCGTGTTCCAGAATTGGATTCCATTCACTAGTGTACCTTTAATAAGGGGGGCACCGGTGAATGCAGTTTCGCAACGCAGAAGCTGCAGTCGCGGAATTACTGCTCGTGAATCGAGGGACTACAGGGGACGAGTGAGTGTAGGTGTTTATGTGTTATTCTATGGTGGCTGATAGAATTGCCATCATATCCATGTCGTTTTTCTTATTTAGTTTTCGCAACTTTCACTTTTTAAATCTTGCGTATTACTTTGCGATATCCTCCCTGCACTTTTGTTCCGAAATTCCCAAAGGCTCTTTGGGTTTTGTTATCGTCCTGCACATTAGGTGGTTAGGTGACTAGTTTCTGTTTATTTTAACTTTTATGTTTGCTACACCCCCTTAGGGTTTTCCAAAAACTATCTTTCATTGTTCGACTTTCCTTGCATCGCTTCCTGTTCTCTGTTTTCACTTCTTTAACTGCCTGCTTGAGGTTGCGCTCTGGGCCTAACAGTCATGCACATTTGACAACCGAGTTTCTACGAATTTTGCCTTGCGTTGACACGTTCATCCGACTACCTCGACACTTTATCCAAGTTTTTTCGCGTTTTCGGTATTATTTCTTACATAATTTATTCTTATTTTTTACTGTGTCTATCCTTGTCTACAGATGTGAAAATAAACATTAAAACATTCAGCTCTTCTTTACCTTTCCTTTTCATTTCTTAAACCGAAATCACTGTGCAGGTATTATTCCTAAGGTGTTTAAAAAAGAATTAAAGAATAATAGTTCGAAAATATTAAATAGTATTTTAAGTATTAAGATTTTATTTTGGGTCGCCAAAACCCCACGGTGTTACTCACGCCAAAAATGGAAGGGTGTCGTTCTGGGGTTGAACTCATGCAAACCGGCGAAACGTGTCAGTCTGTCAGCCAGTCTTGCTTTATTCCAGCACTGGGCAGGATAGGAGCCCCTCGTGCGGCTGCTTCCTCTTTCAACGGACAGTGGTAGGGCAGCGTTTAGCTCCCCGGAGTCAATTTTTCCCAGCGCTGCTTTATTAACACTAGAACTACCAAGCAAGTCAAAATGACTTCTCAATACACTCTTACAACGACGATTAAAATGTTATGATAATACATTTTCTCAGACCTTTTGCACCGATATGAAAGTGAAGAAATTAGTCAATTTCTAAATTTCTAAATTTTCAAAAGTTTTTCACGTTTATCCACCGATCGAAGCAAATATGTGTTTATCGTCGATAGTTCTAGTGTTAAGTGAACGCCACGTCATTTTGTCATGTACGCAATTTTATATGTTATTTCGTAGTTCTCTTCAATAAATCGAATGATGATGTAACTGAAGGTAGAAAAACAATAAAGATCACGTCACGTAAAATCACACGCTCTTACGTGACTTCGTATGATATTCGTAGAGTGTGAGTGGATGTATTTCCATTGCTTTAAATTCGAAACATTTAATGAACTAATATTTCATAAAAAAAATTTCATAAACTAATGGCCCTATGCAACAGAAACAAATATAATTGACTTCAGAATTCCAAGGTCTACCACCGTACTAAAACCTCATTAGAAAGTCAGCGTTACACCTGGGGACCTCTCCTTATCAGTGCCCGATGAACCTTCGAACACTCATCGCTGATTTAATGTACAATCACGTTACGCTGTTCACAGATTTGTATATGTAAATATGTATGCAACATGATAGCATGTGATTTCACGTGACACGATATTAATGCGTTTCTACCTTAAGGGATCCAAAAGTACAGAGTACCCGATAATCCACCGATGAAGTGTTAAGATGATGGAAAATAAATTTGTAGTCTTGTTCATTAACACGAAACATTCACCTTATCACGTTCCCGTCGCGTTTCCCATCGTTTCGAGGATCGCTCGGAAGGACAGTCTCGACCAGTCCGCGACTAACAAGAGAGGGGCGTAAAATTCGTCGGATCGAGCAAGGCGGAAATAATAACGCAAAGGTGAGGGGGCCTTGGTTCACGGCTCCCATGAGCCTTTCTGATGAAAATGACGAGGCCGCGTTCGTCGTCGGGAAGCGCAATTACGACCAGCAGGACGAGCTGAGAACCGACTGGGATTATGAACTGAGCGTGAGAGCAGACGAAAGCGTGTCGATGGTGTCGAGAATTAACCCGGTTAGCAAACACGTGTTCCGGTTTAAGGGAATCCCGATCTTGAGGTGCACGACGAGTTGCCACCGCGGGCTGAATGAGACACACACACACGTCTCTGGTAGCGGGGTGAATTAGGCGGATACCAGGCGCGTGTGTGCTCCTCGTCTATACAAACGAGCCTGGTTATTACTGTGTACCTAATAACGTGGCTGGTTTCAATTCGGGACAATCTGGATTTGGCGGGTAATCAAACAGGAAGCGGTTTCTTCGGATTAGAGATTGTCTGGGACTTTATTCGAGTAAATAACGACGATTGGAGAATGGGGTATACCTATACTTGTATTCGCAATGTCTATTCCTTTGGACAATTAGGTACGCAAACGTGTATTTACTAAAATTCTGTCTTACTCCATAATTTCAATTCTTAACTCGATTGCATGAATAATGAACAGTCTCTTTTGAAACTCTTTATCGGGGTAACAATTTTTCTGCCTTTGCTCGAAATCAAATGGAGTATATGTAGTATATGTTTGCTGTTCGACTGACAATAATACGTATTCTAGTGTAAATTGGGTTTAGATATTTTACAGACAGACGTGTTTTTTTTTCAAAAGATGATCCTGCTGTATTCTGAAACTAATGTTATTATTATCTATGATTGATCTGGGGTAAAACATGGTAATATGCCCAGATTGACAAAATACACTACTGCTTTATGAACACAAGGATACATCGCTGCAAACTATACGTTCGAACCTGATTCTCAATGGTTCGCACACGTTGCTAAAGTATAATAATCATGATCTGTGTCTTAAAAAAATATACAAAAATTTTAGTTATCAATAAAACAGTAGTGAGAAGTTTTATCGACTATTACTCTTTGTCATTAGTAATAATTACATACTTTTATATGTGCATATTTTCTTATATTCTGGACTTTTCCATCATTTCTGTTTTCTATTTCATTTTACTTTAACGACTATTTTCTGTTCCATTTGATAATGTTACTAAGGAAATACCGACATTCGTTCATGGAAAATAATTAATCTGTTAGAAATACATAGATTTTCGATTAGAAGTAGAATTTCTCCGCTGTTTTGAAGTGTGCTAAAGAATCCAAAAATACAAAGTACCCAATGATCCACAGATAAAGTTTTAAGTTGATAAAAAATAAATGGCCGTTTAAACATATTAACCCACTATAACCCAAATTATTTTTTATTGGGTTTAATTATTATTTCTGTTTACTACTGACAGATGTTCACGGGTTACCTAAAGTTTCAATCTTGAAGGTTCTATTTTTTGCAAAATACAAGGTGTTAATAAATTAGCAATTCATAATATAAATCAGTAAATTAACAAATAATAATTCAGAAACGAAGCCTCGTAGATAGTTTCGTTATTCTTGATTTTCATTTTAGCTTGGCATGTAGAATCCACCCTGTAAAAGTGTTCCACATTTTTATTAACATCCTGTGTACTAAGTTGTAATGATACAGACACGAATTTCAATCAGTCATTTATTATTATGTACCTCAAAAATTTACGTTGGTCTTTGCAACAAAATATTCCAATACTTTCCACTGCGGTATAAAACGTCCTGTCACGTTTGAACAGGGTCGAAAACGCTGAGGTTTAATGCCAACGGAGTCCATGGGCACCTCGCAATTTGTGTATGCAGCAACAGGTATTTGAGCATTATTTGTACGCAAGGGTTTGCGGGTGACATTATTCACGAGTGTGAGGGTTCCGGGTTTCTTTGACAGCGTATCTCTTCCTGACCGCCTGTCACGACCGGTTCTTGTCAAAAACGACGTGAACGAGCGACGAGAAGAGAACATTTATACGCGCTTTATGAATCTGCAGTCGAAAAAGAACTGTCGTTTCGAATCGTCCACTGTTAATCCCCCGATGACGGTGTCGGGCGCATTCTGACCCGGGATTTCAGAAATCCCACACACCATTTCACCTTACAGATACTAACTAAAAAGAACTATTGCATCACAAAGTTTTAGTTAGGGCGATAGAAGAAATACTTGGTGACAATAAGTAACGATTTCTTAAACAAGAATGAAGTTACGAACGGAGGTAACAAAAATAAAGCGGATCTATGTATGTACCTACAGATATAAATTGTTCGATTGGATTGAATTTCGACTAACGATTCTGGCTGGACGTGACGATACGAAAATGGAAGATGGAATGCGAAGAAAGAAGACTAATTTTGATTGGCTAAATTTTTACAAGATGTTTCCCTTATGGCTAATTGGTAGAGTCGTCGTTGTAGGAGTTTCACGTCCGTCGGATGGCGGCAAATATTTTTTATAAGTGTCATTTTTTAATGCTTTGTTCAAAAAACCCATGTTTTTTTCCATATATACACTTAATTTTTCCTGTTGTATGTTATAGCCAACATTATTATGCATTTATCCATATATAATATTATGGCCTTGAAATGACCTTGAAGTCTAATTTTAATTTTTACCAATATAGTAATTACTATTGAATAGGAAGCGGCAGATGCTAAATACCATGCACGTTTGATGAAATATTGAATGCAGAAGTTTTAAATATCAATTCAGAAATGACGTTTACAGCCAGAGGTTCAGGCCACTTCTAGGTATGTTAGGGCTCCTTACGGCAACACTGACATCCGCTAGCACGCAGGGCGTGTACAATCCTTGGTATGACTAGCCGATCGTACTAAATGCTTAATTTTACGAGGACACAATATCATGCCCATCGACTATTCCAGGGGTCGGAAACTGCGGCTCGCGAGCCAAGTGCGGCTGTTTGGATACTTATATGCAGAGATGGGCAAACTCATTATCTAGATAAAAAGTTTCGAATAACGAATAAAAGATAAAAGTATTTCGTCATTTTTAATTGTTTGAACGTGGAATTTTCAATTTTTATAATAAAATAGTACTTCTTTATAAATGAATCGACATTTGCCGAACAATTATTTAATCTCATTAACTGTTTAAAGCTTAGGACGACACCCTTAGATACTGCTGCTTTTCACTGTATATTATTCGAATAAAACTCTGCCCAACTCTGCTTACATGTAGCTCTGAAGTACAATTAAATCAAGGCGAACAATTTTTCTGAGATTGTTTCTTCATTTAATGAAGATATAATTAATATTATAACTTGTTATAATGTTTAAATTTTCCTTATTTATAA